>NW_021680492.1:438542-467684 GCF_001412515.2 Diachasma alloeum | reverse complement strand
AGAACATTGGGGTCTAGGAGTCTCCCCTGGTTCAAAACCATCTTTAGAGGTTCTAGGTAATTTTTATCCAACTTTTCTCTCCGTGTGGAAATACAAATCGTGTTGCCATTCTGTGCCGTTGAGTTGAATTTGATATAGTGATGTTGAAAAACAGCGAGGTTGTAAACCAGTCAAATTCGTTCACATTTTGCCGTTGACCTCGAAAAAATCATTCTCAATGTAACGTGAACGTACACGTCTTATCTCGGGAGATTTGACACGACTGCAAATTCCATGAATTGCTAGTTCGTCTATTCAGTAAAAACTATCGGATCACTTGGGAAGAAAAATTCCGAATGAAAGTAAAATAGCCCTCCATAGGAGCAGAACGACAAATCTTTGCTCGACTTGGAGTAGCTTCTAAGATTGCTTACGGTATTGGACGCAAAGAAGAAAATCGTCGAGTTCACGCTTGGGCCGATATTGCCAGCTTCTAACTCGTTCTGCCGAGCGAAAACTCTCTCCTCTACTTCCCTTCCAATTCTCTGTCTGCCTCCTCTCTTTTCTCTTTGAAGCTTTTTCACCTTCGTCTATTCCTTCACTCTCGAGGTGTCTTTGGAAAGTTCACGACGAGGAAAGATCCCCTCTTTCCTCTGTTTTTTTTTCACCCTCCCCCCTCTTCAGTGTGTAGATATCTCGTGTCCGCCTCTCTACACATCTACGATTTTTTTTTTTCATTTCTCAATTTCTTTTTGCGCCCTTCCTTTCATCTTTTGCCTTTTACCGTACGTCCTGGGCTCTCCCCGGGCGCCACCTACTTTTCTCTCTGATGTAACACCTCTCCAGTAAGAAGAATGAGATTCGTTCCTTGGATTCCAGTCAACTATCCGCGAAGAAATGTGTTCATGAATTTTAAAACGTTTTATGTAAAAATGATAGTGGCAATTTGAGAGAATTCAAGGGGAATTTCGTTCAACGAAAATGGCTCAAAGAAGAAAGAATAAGGAGAAATAGTCAAGAGTGAGAAGTAAATAAATTAGTGACGAATGAGCTCGAAGATACTTGACTTCTGATAAATCAATATATGTGACCGTCCGCATGAAAAGAACGCACTTTGTAGATATGGAGTTATGTATACTTCGGTAATATCGATAACTTTCGGCACACAGTAAAAAAATTGGATGTGGACTTTCTGGGATATCGATTGACGTTGAATTAACATCAGATTTTACATACCGTCAGTGACCCGGTTATGGAACTCGTACCGGTTATGGAATCCGCGTTACATTTAGCCGAAAATCTATGTACCCTTTATATTCACTGCGATGGATAAAGTTGAATGAAATCTATGGGCTGTATACTTTCTGTAACCCTTCACGGACAGGGCTCTTCTGTTACCAAGCGTAGTGTGTGTTCAATACGACTCGAATTCGATTATTTCTAATGAATGGAAAATTATGAAACTGGTATCTAATTCAAGCTACAGTATTCCGGTTTTCAATTTTGTTTGTCTGATCAAGTTATTCTTCATAAATTTGGAAATAATCAGTTTTTAAAACAAGCGTTCACAGTCGCATGGGTCGATACCATGCATCGACTCCGTGCGTGAGGGGTTAGAGCCAAAAATATCTACTCAACAAAATTTCTAAGTAATTGAAAACAATACGGTTCCATAACTAGGCCCCGTTTCTTAAGGGTTCCATAACTGGGTCACTGACGGTACGATATCCGATGGTACAGTGTAATTTTAACACTGCAACTCCGTTCAAGCACCGACGGGTATCAATTAAACACCAAATTTTTTACAGTGCATATTTTAAAAGATATTGAGCAAAACAGTTTTTCGTAAAATGTTGGATATTTCCTACATCACTTGTTCGATTTCGCGTTCCCGCAATCCCATCCTGTAATTCCATAAGAGCTACAATCTCACCAAATTTCAACATCCTATGAATTTTTTTTCAGAAGTTTTCGCGCATAGAACGATTTCCTCATAAAAACGAAAAATTCCGATTATTCCCAAACTGTCCCTAGTTGCATAACAATATTGTGATTTGCTTTGATAGATATCATCACAAGGAATATGTTGATGTAAAAAAAATTCAACTCAGTCACGTAGTTTTCGAGATATTGAAAAAACATTTTTCAGAAATTGTTGTATCTCGGAAACTACTTGGCCGATTGAGCTGAAATTGCGCCCAAAAGTATTCCAAAGTAATATCAATTATCTGATGAAACTTCAGATTTTTACTAGATTTAACTTTAGTGTAAACCGAGGACGGTGGCTGAAGTGGTTGAATTGTTCGGCCGAATTGCGGGACCCGTGAGGCGCGGGTTCAAGTCCGGCTTGGGGCAGGAATTTTTTAATCCTTCGGAAACCTTCGAACGGTAGTCTAGACACCGAGAATCATCAGAGAAATGGTAGAAAAAACATTCCTCGATGACGCTCGGTCGATGGACGTCCGTGTCGACCAAGGTTCTCCATGGTTTCCCTTGGTCACCAGGAGAGTCTGTGCACGGCGTACAGCTCCTGGGGTACAATGCGACACGGTTGGAGAGGAAATCGGCCCATGATAACCGCAAATTAGGGAACTTGTAACCCGAGTAGGGTATACATGGCAAATAATAAATAAAAATAACTGACGGTAGTGGCCGTGCGGTTAGAGTGCTAGACTCGTATGCCAACGATTCGGGTTCGCTTCCCGGCACCGGCGGTCAAAATTTATAGCGCTCTAATTCCACAGTTTCACTGCCGAGCGGTAGTCCCGTCAAAAGGACGACTGTACCAGGGCAGGTTTTTCCCTCGAATGAGGTTTTCCCTCCCTTCGGCAAATGCGGTACAGGGGGTGGAAGGGGATTGGAAGGGAACAAATCGTAAAGACCCGAAAGGGTATACGAGAAGAAAAAATTTAAATTTAATAAATAAAAATAAATAAATAAACTTTAGTGTTTTTTCTGTGAAGATTTACAAAAATTTTCATAAAAAATCGCACACACATCCCGACGTACATACACACATTTTCTAAAAACATCACATCTTCATGTTCCATGACATTCCACGTCAATTAAAAAAAAACATTCGGTGTTACTGTTTCTGGTAGGCGGGGTTAAATTTTCTGGTGTTAAAATTAACTCTCTTGCCAGGAGTAAAATTTTGGTACGAAGTCAATTTTTATTATTCACACCAAACTCTGTTGATTAATGGGTTCATTTTGACACCATAGCAGTGCCAATTTTCACTCCACTCGCTGGATTTTACTCCGGAATGAATTAACTTCGTACCTTCACAGCCGAAATTCACTTTGGATTTTTTACTGTATACAAAAATTCCATGCGAAAGCAAAAACGTGTTGAAAATTTCCCACATCCAGGCTACCACCCAAATATATGATTCTCCGCCGTGTGATTCGATTATAGGTCAAAACCTTAATGGCTCATCGATCCATCGTATTACAGTATAAACATATCTGGAGCATGTTTGAGTAGTCGATTAATCGTGTGTTTCCGGTGGCGTTGCAATCGACACCCTCAAACACGTCCCGCCAGCCCGAAAGCTCGTGAGTAAACTTCCCACGATACATACAAGTACTGTTAATAATGGCACTAGCTAATCATACTCATACACTTCCATACATTTAAATTACAGATGCAATGTGTGCTCCAAGACGACGATGAGTAATCATTAAAGTGGATCGTTTACGATCTTATTCAAGATTGATGCTACACCATTAACGTCCTGAGCAGCTACAAGCCGTCGGAGAAATCTAATAATAGGAGTAATTTCCAATTTACCATCCTCCCTTTTGTTTTGCATGAAATTATCTCGAACGAATTGTCGAAACGGTTTTTAATCAAACTTCCAACAGTTTCCGAATAACGAGAGGAAGCGGAACGACAGTACAAATCGAGGGGGGAATCGATATTCAGACAAGGTGTGCACCCTTCCTTTGAGTAGAAAATTTAAAGTTTCTTTCAAGTGGTGCGTAAAAGTATTTACGAGTAAGTGGAAAAAGGGGGCGGGAGTGTCTGGTCATGGTTGGATGCTCCCGGTGCCACGGCATCACAGCAACCCTCTTTTTCATCTGCATTCTTTTTTTTTAGCTTCCTTTCACCTCGCCGATCCTGATCATGGCACTTTGGTCCAATTGGGATTTCATTTTTCCCAGTCGCTTATTCTTTCTTTTCCTCCACTGATCGAACAGGGAATTTGGAACTACATTGTTAAAAAAAATGAAATTTCGTGGACAGCTGACTACTAATTTTTAGGACAGTGACAATAAATGTCATTTAGGGGGAAAAACATGATGAAATTTCCGATTTCACTGAAATTCAGTAAAATTCTAAAATTTTAAGGGGCATAAAGACGAGAATTCCTTAATTTACTTCAATTTCCAATTCAATGTGAATATTCAGTGTCCAATTGCGTTGAATTTTCAGTGAAATCTGAAATTTCATGATTTTTTCCCCCTAAATCGCATTCAGTGTTACTGGCCTGAAAGTTCAAGAATATATTTACTAGAATTTATTGGTTGTCTCTTTATTTTCAAGGAAAAATGAAACGGAAATTTACAGTTCTATTTGATTTTTCCACGAAATTCTGAATTTTCAAAGACAACATTTCCTTAAATTTTAGTAGAATTCAGCAACCAAGTCGTAAAACGGTTTAAGTCGACTTATCTCCGAGTTGACTTTTTGAGGAATATTTCCGAATCTAAGAGAGATAGCGAACTTTTCGTAATGATATTTGTTGTAGCACTCAATCGGCTCTACAAGAAAGGTTATAACAAAAATTTTGCTATCTCCCTTAGATTCCGAGATATTCATTGAAAACTGGTCAATAGTCAAAATGGACTTGTACCGTTTTACCACTTCGCTACTGAATTGGAACACGATAAAAATTTCCGGAATTTGGTACGGAAAATTGAGCAACTTCAGGATCAGAGAGTATTGGAAGTGAAGGGAGCTCTTAACATGTGTTAGCGCTAGCATGGTTGAAACGTTTGAAATAACGCAGGAAACTGCTTTAGTCTGTTGTCTTGTTATATCTAACTGCTGCAGACCTCGACATTGCTGATGGTATTTCGTAAGATTCAGTTTTGGTCTACTTGGGAATGGAATGTGTATTGATAATGATAAATGGAGAACTGCGTAGTGAATTTACCATCTCAGGCACACTGTTAGACATCTTTCGAAATTTCATAGAAAGTATGGTAGTAATTCTCATGGGAGTGACATTGAATCCGATTTAGGGGGAAAATGGTTATGAAATTTCAAGTTTTAGGTAGAATTCAAGGAAATCCATGAGTTTTCAGTGGCAGTGAGACAGAAATTAAGCTTCCAGACAGATAATTGTAATCAATTAAATTAAAAGTTTCTTAATTGGTACAGCGATTTGAATTTGTGGCTTCCTGACGTCTGGCAACGGTCTGTTCAAGTAACTACTCGAACCGAATTCCCGAGATTATATGAAACAAATTCCCAGTGTTGCTGCATGATCATTAGAGGTTGGACCAACGAGAGTCGAGTGTGAAATTGAATAAAATATTGTTCATAAAATTTATTAAAGAAATTACCACAAGTAATACCACGAGAGCTTCAAAATTATCGAGCAATTCCCGATAGGTTCGTTGCAAACAAACGAAGGAGTCAAGTTTTTCAGGTTAAAAAATCACGAGTCCGAAGCATGAGTGATTTTTCCTGAAAACTTGGCGACTTCGTTTGTATGCAGGGAACCTTGGGGGAATTAGTCGATTAATTTTGAAGCTCGAGTGGTATTCGGGAGGGAATTTTCCCATCCAAATGTCAGCCAAAAGAATTGCACTATGAGACAAAATCCATCTGACAGTTCCAACCAGGGGTTCACTCGACCACGGAATCTTTTGTTTTCCACATATATAGTCAGCATGAAAAATTGATTGATTGATTTATTTGCGAAAGAGATACATTACCCTTTTTGCACACAACTTGCACTGCTTATAAACTTTACTGTATTCTCTCCCCCCCTTTGCAGCATGAAAAATGACCAGTTGAATTATCAAAAATTATCAGCTGAATACCGTGTTGACTATATGAAATAACAGTCGAATAGTGCAATTCTATTGGTTGACATTTGGATGAGGAAAATTCCCGAAAAAATTTATTCAACAATGAAAAATCCGAAAAAAATATTGAAAGCACGATTTTCGGAAAACTTGAAATCTCGCTTTAAAAAAAGTTGCCAACTTGAACGAAGTAATTGGATATCCTTAATCATTCTTAAGTTATTGACACAGTTCTGGACATACGAACCAGGGATAGCCATATCCAGAAATCAGAATTACTGTTCAATTTTGAAGTAGTCAATCCGTTAATATCACTCTTAATTATTTAATTATTCAGGTAATAGGTTAATGATTCAGGTAATCGACAATTTAAATACTCAATTTCCGAATTATTTGATTAATCAATAATTTAGGTAGGAAGATTGACGATTATTTGGTTAATTGAAATTTCCTTTCATGAAATTAGTGTTATTTATACTCAAGATAGTATATTTCTAACCTAGGGAGTGAAAATAAAAGATCCTCAGCCGCCAATGCAATTACCAGGCGAGCCGAAGGCAAGGTTGGTAAGCACACGGCTGAGGGTCCTTTATTTTACTTTCCGTGGTTAGAACGCGATTTTCCGTCTCGGCGTAGGCGCAAAGTCAGAGGGAAATGTAACTTTGCGCTCGCCGGGACGGAAATTGTAATATTGATGGCCATCCCTGATACGAACACATATGTACAAACACATACATACATAGAGACATTTCTTAAGAACTCATTTCTGCATATTCCGTGATATTTCTAGGCATTTCGACTTAACATTAGAAAATCTAAAAAAAATCACGAGTAAATAGCTTCTATTCGGAAGCCGAAAGATTACCCATTAGGTAATGTTACCAAATAAGTAATTAAATGTTTACCAAATCAGTAAAAAAGTGATTACGAATCTGGTAATCATTCTTTTCTGCGTTTCTTTCCATCATTGATTTTCCATTGTGTGTGTGTTATCGAGTCAGAATCTGAGGAAGGTCCTCCCCTAAGCCTCCTAAGGAGTTTGCCTTCTATTTTCATTCAGAAACATTGAACATTGCACTGTTCATTCAGTACTATGGACCTTCCTCCCTTATTTGCATGATCGCCCTGATACATAGGATAAATTTCACGGAAATTGGATATCAAATCACTTGAATCCAGGCAAATAAAAGTGGTAAAAAAATTTGGAATATAGATATACCACCTGAGTGCGATGGTTATCCTACAAAAGCCCATGTATGAATTTAAATTTGCGGCACGTAACGAGAGGATAATATCGTTCTCGGACGCCAATTCTACGGGTATACGACATCAGCGAGCCAAACTGAATGAAAAAAAACGAATAAAAGTGTGCGGAAAAAAATGAAATGGATACTTCAATGGGTAACGGATGTGAGCTCAACATGGAGAAGAGGCTCACTCTACTCATCTCGACCGCTAGAATGGGATTTCATTGTAATTTTCGAATATTCGAAATAGAAATTTGTTGTTTGACCCGGGTTCGTATCCCGGCTGGGCGAATCGGAATTTTTTCTCTCTAAATTTCAATTCTATTTGAATTTATTTAATGCCTAAAGATGGTTAGGCGGCGTGCTGAGTTGAATTTGGAGTGACAATTTCCGTGGTTCCCGGTAGCTTAGTCGGTAAGAGTGCCGGGCGCGTAACTGGGAGACCTGGGTTCGTATCCCGGCTGGGCGAATCGGAATTTTTTCTCTCTAAATTTCAATTCTATTTGAATTTTTTTTTTTTTTTTGTTGATAAATGTTAGGAGTTCGAGAATCGTGACACAGCGCAACTAGGGAGGACGGAAAAAATTTGACGCAGGACTGAGGGTGAATTGAATTTGCAGCAAAAGTTGATTGTAACACCGAAATCTTTAACCCTTTACACTGGAGTCATTAAGACCCTTTTATTTAATGTGTAAAAACAAGTATCGGCCAAGAAAAGTTTTGACCCCGGCTGTATAAAACATCAGGCCGAGCGCACCGCGTATCTAGACACGACAGAACTTCCCCCTCTACTACCTCTGAAAGATTGACATTCGGTATAATGAAAACGGACCGAAAAATGGGAAGTGTGCCTAGTTATTCTATAAAACGCCTATGAGCTTTTCACCACTATAACTATTCTATTTTTTGGATTAACAGTAAAAAAGATATGTGCATAGCAACGGACTGATATTCACATTCTCGCGATTCATATTATCAAGTATCAGAATCAAGTTACAATGTTGGCAGCGCCGCTCCAGCTGCGCCTCACAGCCAACATCGGAGTGTTGCCACCAGTGCGTTTAAATGTGGGTTGTGATGTTGTTATTGGGAACCCCGGGCACCGTTCTTTTTCTCACTTTAAATTAATTATTAGAGTGAAACAAAAAATTACTTTAGTGTTCTATTTTTTTTCGAGTCATATCCGGACCTCGGAGATGAAGATAGTTTGTGAGATTATGATTTATGTTTGGAATCTGCACTGATAGAGCCGATTAGTTATTGTTAACGATTGGATTTGGTTAGGTACGGGGGTCTATTCGGTCTCACCAAATGTTCATTCATTAATAGTTAACAAATGCATATTTGAGGAGCCTTGTTTCACTCGATTTCCACCTTTCAAATGAGCCATTCGTTAACTATTAATGAATATTTGTTTGGCTATATTCAGCTCTACCATGCGTTACTACTTAAGGATGTACTACACCCATTCGGCCAAAATTCACATTTTTTTTCATTTTTCTGGAAAATTATTGATCGGATTGACGCGAAATAATATACCGTTTTTGCGTTTTATCACTATTGACTGATTCACGAAGTTTCATGGTAGTGCAATCATTTTCCTGCATTTTTTCCAAAGTTTTGTGAATTTCCGAAAAATTGTAGGAAAAACACAGGAAAATGATTCCACGATCATGAACTTTCGTAAGCTATTAAGCAATGATAAAACGCAAAAACGGTATATTTTTTCACGTCAATCCGATCAACAATTTACCAGAAAAATTAAAAAAACGTGAATTTTTGCGAAAAGGGTGTAATACATCCTTAACGAATCTCGTTTGGAATAAATGAATCATTCTATCATTGTGATAGAACTGCTATTTGTCGAAAATTGTGTGATAAACTATTAAATGTACGTGGGTAGATGAATCTTAAAACTAAATATATATGTTTCTTCGAGTGATAACAGAAAATCTTTTTAGTTTCGTGGGGACAATGCTCTGAATTAGTTTACGGTGAGATGCGAGGAACAAGAAAACACTTTTGTAATTATATCAAAAAATATTCCTTCGATTGTCATGCTTGACATTCTCCGTTTATCGACTGGCTCTTTTCTTCAGTATTTTCCAATACCAATGTTTATCTTTTTTTTTTCTATCGGTTGGTTGCATTAGACTGCTGCAAGAGATTACTACTTATCTCGTTTTTTCCAATTTACCTGATGCAGGCGTTATTAAAATTCGAATTGGCGTTGCCATGGGTGCGATTGAGTTAAGGGAAATTAATTATCGAAGATCGTGCGATGGTTCTGCGCTATGCATACAGCACCGGATGGATGTGCAACGAGGACAGAAGAATCTATCGTTAACCGTTAAAAGGATAGAAGCACCATGCCAACTCTCCGACAAAGACGAATGGCTCCTTGACCACCAGCTGCAATTTCAGCGGAAAGCGATTTAATAACGGATTCTCGTGTAAACTGCAATTGAATTTTTTTCCCACTATACCCTTGTTGAGTAGAATTTGGAATAAGAGTTGTTAACACGACTTTTCACTACACATTTCATCAATTGTGTCGTAATGAAATGGACAGAGATACCCAGAATAAAAGTTGGTAAAGCACAGAGTCCCTTTAGAGTTTGAGGAAGAAGAAAAAGTCAATTTTTCTCGGCCGTGTGATCGTCCATCCGTTGAAAACCGCCTATTATGACAAACGCCATTACGAGTCGCGCAACGCAACAACACCACACAACAGCTGATCGAAGTCGGTAAAATCGGTGATGATAATTCAGTGCTGGAAGCGTATGGACATGTATAACACATACAAACATTCATCTCACTGGCACAACCCCACTTCTAGCCGAAGCGTGCGATATTGCCCGATCAAACTTTGACTGTTACTACTGCAGTCACAAGTACTCCATTCTTGATGAACATTTTCTTGAATTATTGTTTTTCAGATCGGAAAAGTACGCCATAACACTTCTAATTTGATAAGAAAAATAATTTCGAACATGAATGTATTATTTAGTCAATTTTATTTTTCTTTCGAGGAGATTGTCTCGCTAAAAAACATGGCATTTTTTTTATACTGCGCTCTGCTTTGTTGAAATCGAAAAGACGAAAAAAAACTCATGGATAGAGCAAGCATTTAATGCAATATGATGAATAGATTTCAGTCGTATTCGAGAATATCGAATACATCCTTCTATCAGTCTACATATCAGCCGGTGCAATCTAATTGGATAATTTATGGATAGATATCTGTGTTACGTATCCAAATGAATACACTCTACAGATAGTTGAATTCATCGAAGAGTTATGCGCCAATGTATAGCTTCAAATTCTATACAACCGTTTGGTGTATTCCATTGAATCTCATATGTACGACAGATTATCATCAATTAACATTCTCCAAAATCATATTCGTGGGCAACTATTGAACACAGTTCATTCGCATTACTATAATGATCGATACCACAAATTTGTTATTTCAATTGAATTTATTTACTGTTAACTGAATTAGTCGACTACGTACATGAAAAAAAAGGCAGTAATAATCGGCCTGACGTGCACGCAGAGAAATTTTTGATAAAAATTATCCTACCGTTCTATAAAAGTGTATCACGAGTCATCGTTTCCTCATTTCTATCCCGAAATTTTGTAAAAATTAATATAGGATGATCAAATTTTATTCTACATTAGAAAAATTTTATCCTGATGAAAATAAAAATTCCCGTGCCGGTAGAGTAAAAATTACTGTACCGGTAGGGAAAATTTACCAACCGTTCTAGAATTTTTGTTGTTATCTACATAAAAATTATGTGAAATACCGAAAAAATCATCATAATTGACGAATAGGAAACCGTAAATTACGTGTATGTAATCGTAATTTACGGCGATTTTGAGCGTGAACAGTTACAAAACATTTAAAAAATCTGAAAAAAATTAGAAAGTTTACTTTTGGAGGAAGATTGATAAAATAAATAAAAAATTGTGATTTTTGAAAATTACAAGCATGTTCTATAAATGAGAAGGCATAGCTACGCGCTTTACTTTTGTTTCGATTTTTTATATATACTTTATAAAAAATCAATTTTCCACAATACAAATCATTTGCTTGGAATCGTAACTAAGTTATTCATACTCAGAATTTTACCAGAAATCGATTTGATGCCTAAAAACATCAGGTATCCGAAAGTTTAAACAATTTCAATCATTTATTTCTGAACCACGAATGTTTAAAAAATGACAATTCTCTGCAAAATGTAATTAGAATGATGCTTAATATTCATGCTTCTTTTCAAAATTTTCACATGTCATTTAATTAACGAATTTTATCATTGAAAATCATTGAATTCATAGTGTGGACTGTACCAAACTGTAAACGGTATTTGGATAATTGACAAGGCTCGTTAACAGTAATTAAATCCTTTTATGAGTTTACTTCATTGACAAAGTCATCCTAGTTCAGTTCTAAGGAATTTCTATCACTGCCATATCTTTTTTTGCCGCTACATAATTTCCCATTCGCTTCATGAAAAATTGAAATGAACGTTTGACTCTCTGTTCATGATGCGGATAGAGAGACAGCGTTACTATCACCTGATGAATATACTACGACGACCACAGGAATATAGTGCTCGAAGATTAAGTCGGTTCGCCCAACTAACGAGGCGCCATGATCAATTAATGCATTGACCGGAGAATCCTTTAACGACCAGGATATAAATGGAACGTGGAAGTCACAAAGGAGACTGAGTACAAAAGCCAGTATCGTTCCAGTGACTTGTCCACTTTTGTCTAGCACTTGAAATGTCGTATTCCTAGCTTCAAAAGCCTGATAAACCTCTTGCCATCATCCTTCCATCTTGCCAGAAAATCTCTCGTGACCGTATCTCTCATTGTACTTGTTTTATTCAAGTTATATACTTCACCACAGCCCCACACCTTTTATTTCTCTCAACCGCATTTCTCCAACTTCCCCAGCAAGATTTGACCAATTCAATCGTTGTACGTTATCGGCGACAAATCAAAGTTATGAGAGGTCGCCACACGACCAACGTCATATTCCTCGGTGACTGGGTATTTTATTATTCAGCCTTTGGAGAAGAACAAAAATTGTTTCCATCTTCTTTATTTCATACGAAAGATAGGAAAGAGTCTACAGGGAACCAATATATTTTTAAAATCACAGAGGAGAATGAAAAAAAGATGGAATAGAAAGAGGAATTCTATACAGCCGAATGACATCGAAATAGTCCGGATGAGAACTTGAAAGAACAAACTACGTCCGAAGAAATCAAAAGGATAAGCCTTGGGGCAAAAAGGACAGTGGATGAGAAAAAGAACGAACATGGGCATGAGCCTTTTCTTGCTACACCCTCCCCCCCGAGCCGCCCCGCCGCGATGACCATCCATGCCAACGTTCCAGCTACATTGTTCTGCAATGATCATAGGTAGAAGCGAAATTTTTGAAAGACTACCTCTATGGAATCACTTTCCTCCTTCTCTCATCGTTTCACTGATATCGCATTACTGTGTTCAATTGTTCGTTGTCACTGACAATGATTACAATGGGAAACTCTATGTTATACCAATGGCTGCTCTCATGAGTGAATAGCCAGTAGAACGTTAATCGGATTTGATTACAAAATGTCCACGTTTCATGTGCAAAACCTGTGTGGACAGAACTGGTTGTGAATCTGTAATATGCAAAATATATCGGCTTAGTGAGTTGTACGGATTTACTAGTGCTTTGACTCACTCAATATCCCGGGACCGAATTGCCGGTGCTATTGAATCGACCAAGCCTCGGCCTAGAATTGGCATGTCAAATGGCCATTCGTCGAATCCCAAGTTTCGACCAATAATGGGGTGAACTTCGGATGCTGAGATTTGATAAGGGTCAAACAGCAAGGACAAATCAGCAAATCCCAAGGGTCAAATCCTCATTAGGGCCACTGTCTAGCAGGGGAAACCGTGCGCAATAATCCAACGGGCCAAACACTCACGAGGGTCATAAGGGGTACATAGGGGTAATAGCAAAACTACTTTTAAGAGTTGGAGGCTTGAATGGAAAGGGTTGAATGGATCATACAGAAGAACGGGTAAACAGATGTTAAAGGTCAAACGATCATAAGGTGCATATAAGGTCCAAACTGGAGACCTTGAGGATCTAACCCTTATGAGAGTCAAATTATGATAACAGTCAAACAGGAAAAATAATTAGGAGGATGAAAAATTCTCGATTTCTACAAATCATGAAGGAGAAAAAAGATCTTCATTTTCCATATTCGTAAACACAAATTCACCCACTTCCATTGTTGGGAATGGTGTAAACTCATTATTTAATGGTCATTAATAAATAGACTGTTTACCATATCTATACTGAGTTTCATAATTAAAGAAAATTAGTGATTCAGATACTTTTTTATTCCATTTCACCGTATACCTTTCGGTTTTTACGGTTTCTTATTCCTTCTTTCCTGAGATGTTCCTGCGCGGTCACCCATCTATCTAGTGACCACGCTCAGCGCTGCTTAGCTTCCCAAAGTTAAGCCTGCCCACCACCGCAGTACGCTAGCCCCGTAGGGCCTAGTGACTCAAATAAGAATTCACTATTTCATTCATATAGCCGATAAACTTCTTCGTGATTAATAACTCTACGGTGGCCGAGTGAGTAAAGTCAAGGACTGGCAACCCGAAGGTTCCAAGATCAAATCCCGATGAGTCCAACATGTCATTCATCATTATCAGCAGTTATCGGTTTCTTTAGGAAGGATCAGCCGAAGAATGTAAATTAAATTATTAAAAATAGGGTATTAATTAATTCTTTTAATTATTAAAAATAATTCGCCGCTCGCGGGGAGGCTGGGTCAAGGCCGATTGAGGATGGGCAACCAAGACTCGGCTCCCAGTACTGTTTGACTTTTCGTCTCCGGGTATTCCTTCGCATATGAGAATATTCTGTTTTGTATTCCTATTGGTAGCCAATAGCGCTCCAAGAATACAATTGTAATCGCGTGATTCAGGAGAGTTGAAATATTTCAATTTGCCGTTTGGAATTGGATTGCTGTGTTTGTTTTCATGTTTTGTACTACTGACACATGAGGGGAGGGGGGGGGGCTGGGGGAATGAAAGAGGGGTAATTTACGTCATTGCACTCGGAACTGCAATTCGACACTGTTCATTTTTGTAACAGCTATGAACGGAGTGAACTGTAAAATAATACACTGAAATATAAATGTTCACAATTACGTATACAAATTATGTTGGCATCACGAATGAGATATATTATCTGTAATTTTTCTTTCGTTCTGTTGGCACAATTTGTCTACCCCATGTATACACAATCGTTTGTCAACCAGAACCGCAGCCTGTCAACTCAAATTGTTCACGTCTCTTACGCCTCGGCACCGTCACTGTTTCACGTTATTGTTTATAACTGACACTCTGATAGTTGCTGACAGCAGCCTCCAACGCTTTTACCCCATTTTATCGTGTACTTTTTTTTCACAGTGTTCTTTGTTTTTTCTATTCTTTCACACTGTCCGGGGCTGTAATAGACATGGGGAATCGTCTACTTTTATGCAGAGAGTTGTGTTTATGCGGAATAATATTCTCGTTCTGGAGTTGAAAATTGATGAGGAGGATGTGAATCAATTTGCATTGATTATATTGAAGCAATTAGCACAAAAAGTAGCTTTCATTGAAATTTTGTTAGAATATTCAAATTGATTAATTGCCTCAAATTTTTGTCTGTAAGTTTTTCTGTTGATTCTTATAATGATGGTTTCTTTGTCGTAGAGCGAAAGGGGCGTAAAAGCTGTGGTTAAACACACCACTTACGCCTATTTGGTTATATGACGACCATATATTTTTTAAAATTTTTATTTGATGTAAAAGTCTGGAAGAGAATCAACTTCAGCCATGAAAAAGTACGTTGAAGAGCATAAATTTTCTCGAGTTATTGTCAGTACATTTTTACGCTGGTTCGTTCCGTAATTTTTTCTATCGTTCTTGGTCCCACGTAAATATAGGGAAATGTGGGTGAGATGAATGGAAATTACCCTTCGACTCACAATTGTTCCATGTGAGGAAAGCTATATTTTTGTTAATATTCTCCACAATCCGCGGAAAAACTGTAATTTACATGGAATAGACATGCGGTTTCCATAGAAACTGTCATGGTATTTCCATGCACTGTTAAAAATTTTCCACTAAAATATCCGGTAAAGGTCTTAGAAATTTTTACCAAGCAACATGTCCACTGAGATTTCAAGGAATTTTGACATTGAAAATTCACAACTTCATGGAAAAATTCGTGGGAACTGTAAATTTCAGTTTAATTCTTCTGGGAAAATTAATGAAAAACCAGGAAAATTCCGAGAAATGTCTTCTTGAATTCCAGATTCCTCTGAATTTCCTAGAAATCCAAGAATTTCAAAGATATTCCCTCAAAAATTCGAGGGAATCAGGTGGTGAATATTCATTTTCACTTGGAAATTCTCGAAAATTGTGGAATTTCGGTCTTTCTGCAGCTAAAAAATAGGGACTTTTGACTTCAAATTCCATTGACTTTTTCCCCTGAAATCAAATTTAAGGTCGTTTTCCGGAAAATTCCGCAAATTTTTTTTAACAATGAGGTCCTTTTTCTACACTGATAGAAAAGATGAAAGGATTTGGGTGTTGTTAACGAGGCTTCTTAAATATTAATGTCATTCGTTAACTATTAACGCATGCCGTTAATAGTTAAAAAAACCTTAACAGCAACGAAATCGTTCTATCAGTGAGCAATTATTTTCCGTGTAGAAAGAATTTTAGCATGTGAAAGAGTACATAATACTGGAAGAACTCCTATATTTCATCAGTCCATGCATTGAGAGAAATGTTTCATGAGGAATGTTCTGATTGCGATATTCAACCAATCAAAGAACAAAGAGATAGCAACGTGAAGGTTAAATCAAAGCTTCCCACCCCTACCCTCATTTTTCCATTTAAGACGTATACAAGTAATCATTTGAGGAGATAGAAATGACAGGGGGCAAGCGCCAAGAGAAATCGAATAGAAATGAGGAGGAGGAGAGTTGAGAGTAATTGTGGACTTTCGTGAGTCTTGAAGGATTTTGAACGAGCACCAGAGGAAAATTAGGAGAGGAAAAACGAATGCTTTTCCTTGCTTCGTTTCCTGATTTTCTGTGTCTCATTTCGTGTTCTTGTCTTTCCGAAAAGAACCACTCCAAATTAAGCCATTTAAATTCCTCTTAATTGGCGATTTGCTGCTCAAAGATATTCGTACAATCGTCCGGGTAGACCTCTTCATTATACTTCTGCAATAGTATGGAAGGTAAACTACACTCAAAGAAAAATTTACTTCTGACCAATAACGACCGGTCCTTGGGGGATGTTCACTTGTGACACGTTCGAAAAATACTTGTCCCAAGCACTTTTTGTATCCTTGAGTGAAGTACCACCTCTGCCGATGAAGTAGAAATAGTACTTGGAGGAAGTCACTTCACACGGGGAGAAATATTCAATAAAAATTATGTATCTTTTCCGTAATTCCGGAGCGAAATGTGGTTGTAGGAAATTTTACGGAACTATCACGGAATTTTTCCGGAGCGTTCTGTAATTTTTATCTGAGTCTCTTGTGAAAAATTACGATATCGTCGCTTAAATTTTCTGAGGCGATTCCGTAATCGGTAAGTGAAGTGAGAGTTCCGTAATTTTTACTGAACATTTCTCTCCGTGCACTATTTTCTGCTAGTACTTCTAGTAATTTTCACAAGTATCAAAGGGTGGCCCATCTTATTTTCCTCGATATGTTTTTTCCGATTGGACTTCTCTAAATTAATAATAATATTTAGAACTATTTAGTAATTTTTGAACTTCTCTCAAGTATTTTTAGGACTAAATTTCAGTACTTTCAACTGATTACTTCATTGAGAAAAGCGCACTGATAGAACGGATTAGTTATTGTTAGCGAATGGATTTTGGTTGGAGGTTAGGGTCTATTCGGTCCAACCAAATGTTCATTCGTTAATAGTTAACGAATGTATATTTGAGGAGCCGTGTTTGACTTGACTTTCGCCATTCAAGTGAACCATTCGTTAACTATTAACGAATATTCATTTGGTCATATTCAACTCTACCATTCGTTAATAGTTAACGAATCTCGTTTGGAATAAATGAATCATTCTATCAGTGCGAATATTATCGACGGATCAAATGAGCTTTCTCGTGCATTTTTGTAAATATAAGTATTCAGGAGATGATATTTTGTAGAAAAATCAGTAGATTGTGATTTCTATGAGTGCTTTCCAGACCGAATTAATTTCCAATTTTGAGAATCGTAATTCACGTTCTTGAAATCGTAATTCAGGTTATTCTGACCGTAATTTACGATCTCAAAAGCGCAATTTACTCGTTTAAGAAAATCTTAAATTACATTTTTAAAAACGTGAATTACTATTTCAAAAATGTATTTTACCTTCAGATTTTTCTATGTGTTCACTTGTGCTCCAACATTTGGATCTTCATTTGTAATCTTGAATGAATTCCTGAAAAAATTATGACCACTGGATTTGAGTACTATTGCTACTTATATTGAGTTTTGTTGGTACTTTGGAAAAGAACCAGCCAGGTACTCTGTAGAAGTACTTTTTTTACTCGTCCCGAATAACAAAAGTACTTGTGAGAAATACCGAGGTACTTCTCATCAGTACCCAGGTACTTGACGCATGATACCTGCATCTAGTTCTTTTGTGACTTCGAGCAAGTGCAAAATTTGCCTCTTCCCTAGAAACCCCTTGGTACTGGGTAGAAGTACTTCTTCTACTGACCGAAGGTAAATTTTTTTGATTGTAAAAAAAAATATCGTTAAAAATCGCTGAATGTATTTCAAGGGAGAAAAATGATTCTTGACGATTCATAGTAAACAGTGAAATAAGAAAAGAAAACGATTAGTGATCTATCCACTGTAACTGATGGGGCTTTATAGTGACCAATAAAAATAAAGTTCACGTGCCAGGAATAAAGGTAGGTGCGCCAGAGATGTGCCATCGTATGGCCAAAGACATACATATAGAAGTGCCTCTAGTTTCCTTCGTAG
Source organism: Diachasma alloeum (assembly GCF_001412515.2). NCBI lineage: Eukaryota > Metazoa > Arthropoda > Insecta > Hymenoptera > Braconidae > Diachasma > Diachasma alloeum. Next base: position 449,325 of record NW_021680492.1, on the reverse strand, counting down.
TTTTAGCACGACTTCACGACGATTCTCCACTCGCTTTCTCCCTCCTCATCGTTCTCTCTCTTTCTTCTCTATATTCAGAGGTGTGCCGTAGAGTGTTTTACTTCCGACGGAAGAACCAAGAAAAATAAAGGAAAACTTAAAGTTGAGCTAACGTACAAGGTATAGCAGATTTATAGTGGTACGTCAGTGATGAAACTAACGATGTGGTGGAGCCAGTAGCGTGTCAAAAAGTACTTGATTAATAACACGGTACGTTGTTACCTTCTCCGTCTCTCCGTTTTTCCTGAATGAGATTCTGGTCTGGAGAAGGAGGGCAAGGGGGGAACAAACATTGTATGGATGTAATGGATGATCTTCAACGAGTGGCAAACAACAACATGTCTTGTATACCGTTTATCATATTTCACCGGGGGATTGTCACGTTTCCGTGAGTTTATTGAAAACGAATAGGTATTCCACCGGTTTGGTAATTGGAGGTCACCTCATAACCATATACTCCATCGTTGGCTAGGTTCCCAGAAGTCTACGGCAGTGCAAGTCATACATTCTCTCCGACTTTTTCCTCCAATGTTATTTTTTATAACCCTTGGACTAGCCAAACTCCCCGACTTCCGCCAATACTCGAGTCTTATCAGGTATCTCACGGGGTCTTTTTTTACTTATGACGATAAGACCCTTTTAACGAGCTTTCTGAGAACTATCGTAAAATTTGAAACGGATGAAAAGCTCAAAGACTCTGCGGACAAAGCAGTTCTATTCTTCAAAATAAATTATGGAATTATGACATCCATTCGAGGGAAATTTTACAAGTATTTCCATGAAACATACCGGGCAGAATTGAATTTAGATAGACAATTATAACAATGAAAAATAAAATATATGTTTGCATTTATGATTGTTGTATATGAAGTTTACGGGACTGCTAGATATATACTTTGTGTAACGTAATCCCTTTGTGGACGACATGCGGGGAGTATAGTAAAGAATATAAAAAAACGAGGAGTGTACGTAAAAAAATGCACCTGGGCATTTGCACAAAGAAAAAAAACTCATAAAATAAAACTGCAGGAGATCAAAATAGAGGAAGAGTTGTGCTCACGAAAGGTTTGCGACGGGAAGCAAAAACGAGAACGAAGAATGGTCGAGTATATAACGCGTGATAGTATGAGTTGGTGGTTGGTGGTGCTTAAAAACATGGAGAAAACCTCTCGGTGTAGGGGAAAACATTTAAATACCGTTTTTATTTCTCTCGTCGTATTCGGTTACGAGACTACATATCATACTGACAACAAAACAACTTTCTCCATATTGTGGGTAACAAAAGAGGAACAGTATTTTATAATTATTTGTCTGGAAATTTGTCAATCCTCGCTGATATTCTATGCAGTAATGGCTATTCATTAGAGATTGTAACGATCTCAGTACGATTGTACGAAAACTGATCGTCAGGTGGAAATGTGCAGTTCCATCAATGTCTCAGTTATTGCCGCTTAAACCTCACCGCGCATTTTCTAAGGGTCTAATAAACACATTTTCTTAATGATGCATCACGTCAATTTTAGTTTGCTAATGAAATTCCATTCATTTTCTGTTTAAATGATCTGGAAATCAATAAAATACTTGACTTTTCAGTTCAATTATTCTGTGAAAATTCAGGGAAAAATTGAAAATTCCCATAATTTTATTTCTGAATTTTAATGCTCCACTGAAAATTCAATCAATTTATGATATTTCCATCTTACTCCCACTGAAAACTCATGAATTTCCATGAATTCTACTTAAAACTTGAAATTTCATAACCATTTTTTCCCTAAATCCGATTCAATGTCACTCTCATGCAATTTACTATAATATCTTCCATGAAATTTCAAAAAATTTCTAATAGTGTAGTTTATGTCACGTAAACGATTGAAATAACATACCATCCGCAGAATCCCAAAAACACGAAAAACTAATAGATTCAGCCACAATTCTTTAAATATTGAATCAAAGGTACTCACAATGAGAGCTGAGCTTCCTTTCAAATACGAATGACAAAAATTGGCATATGAGTAATAAAGCAAGTGTGCCAGTAATTGCCACTTCTTAACAGAACCTAGACTCTTCAGAAGTAAAGGGAACATATTTCTGTGGTGGATTGGTCAACTAGGATGAGTGATTTTTTTTTCAAATATGCAGTGTTTTTGGTTAAATCGTTTCCCATCAATGTGTGGAAGTTATTTAGCCAAAAATTTTTTTTTAAATGCACCCCTCATAGTTTACCAATTCACGATAGATTTCTGTCTGATCACCGTGAATCTTACTTTCAATTGAAGAGTAATGACTTCTTTGGGCATTGGAACAACATTTCAATTATTTCGGTAAATTTCAAATTGATATTCTCTAAAAATGATTTGAGGCCCGTGAGGATGACAGAAACAGGGTTTCCAGATACTTCTTTGGGGGTGGGCTACTGGTAAATGATAAAATATTACGAAAAAATGATAGTTATATGTCACTCGAAGACGAAAGGTGAATACGATTGCAGATCCGGTCAAACTGACACTGTGAAATGACCGCAAACCAGCGCCGGATGTTTATTCGGAATTCATGGCTATGACGCTGAATACTACAGTGCTAGGTTCGTGTTCATTTTGGGTGAATGGCCATTTCTCCAGTTGGTGGAATTTCAGTGGAGCGTACATTGTGAATATATATAGGAATAAATTGTGCAAATCATCCAGTAATTGCTTCATGTGACCGCAGTCACAACTGTATTGTCAATGATTATTCATTGTATTATATATTCATCCTAGGAGAGAACCGGCAGTACTCAAATACTGCGAATCTACCGCGTATCATCATCGGTAATTCGTTCATGGTATTTATACTGCAGTGGTATATTTGGCGAAAATATATTGCGAGGATGAAATGTTACTCACTCAACCTGGTGCTTCAATAATAGAGCGCGAGGAGGGGCAGGTTTGCATGAAGCCATTCATATTGTTCATAAATTGTGAATGATATTCCGAGATTAACTTATGAACACATTCGTGGTTGTTTAGCGGAACAGTCAATCACCTCAACTCGTAGTATTAAATATTTGTACGAGTTCTATTACAAAATTCATGGGCAATTTAAATACATTCAATCAAAATACAGATAACAATGAAAATAGTACATCAGACTTATAGTTCTAATTTTACGAAGCTGGGGAAAAATAACTCGGTATTATATTAATGGCGATATTTAATATTTATTTCTCGGCAATGAGTGAGCCTTCGACTTCATCCAAATGCCAAAAAACAAGTACGAACCCCGAGAAATTGAGAATTGGAATATATTTTCGGAAAGATTCGTTGCAAACAAATGAAAGTGGTAAGTCTTGCCGCCTAAAAATCCCAAGTGTGTATTTGACTTCGAGTAACAGTTCATACAGAAAACACTATGCGGACTTTCTGCAACTACTATATGGATTTTATGCATAAGATCCGCGAACCTAACCTTATGTGTAAATATTCATGAATTGTGCGTATTTTACTACGCCTCACTACTCTAAACTATTTTAATCCTAAGCAACAATTATAGAACTCAACTGTTAACAATTTCCGTCTTAATTTTCCGTGCCAAATCCTGGAAACTTTTATCGTGTTTAATTTCCACTGAAATTTCAGGAAATATTGCCATTGAAAAATTAAATATTCCATTCATTTTCTGTTCGAATGATCTAAAAATCAATGAAATACTTGATTTTTCAGTTGAACTATTCCGTAAAAATAAAAAATAAATCAGAAAAATTCAGGGAAAAATTCCAAATTCATGTCATTTAAGTTCTGAATATTCATGTTCCATTGAAAATTGAATGAAGTTGTGAAATTTCCATCTCATGACACTGAAAACTCATGAATTTCTTTGAATTGTACCTAAAATCTGAAATTTCACAACCATTTTTCCCCTACTTCCGATTCAATTTTACTCTCATGAGAAACACAATCATATTTTCTATGAAATTTCAAAAAATTTCTAACAATGTGAATTATCAGTTGTAATACCTCGAGACCTTTAAAATCATTAGATATTTTCCGATAGCTTCGGTGCGTAGCAACGAGAGGGATAAGTTTTGAAGAATGAAAGTCACGAGCGGGAAGCGCAAGTGCACTTTACGCATACGAAAGCATGCAAAATCTGTTTAACATTGCGGAAAGTCAGTATAGGGTTTGTTTTGTGTGTTGGGCCTGCTACCCATTAAAAAATTTGGTGAGAGTTCAAACAGCAAATCGGTGTAAAATTTTCCGCACAGATAAATATTGTTTTTTACTTCAATGTGAAGGACATGGGGACGGACGAAACTGTAATTTCAGCATAGGGCGTTTGGTAAAAAAATCATTCCCCGTCATAGAAAAACTCCCACACATCTGCGAAGGATAATGCAATATGGAGTAATTATTCACGTCCATGGGATAATTGTACCCTCACGTGTACTAAATTTTTTCCGAGTCAGTAGAGAAAAATTCACGATTCGTCTCGCACTTTTGGCCCTGCCCTAGGGTGAAAAAAGCCTAGAAATGGATTCCGCTTCACAATTACTGAACTTATTTGGTAATGTTTAAAATTTTTTTCCGTGTGTGTTCCATTTTATGGTCGGAATATTCATCGACCACTTCACCGGCAGAGGCCAACGTTTCCTCGTTTTATTTACGGATTCACTGTTAGAAAATTGCTCTTGAAATTTCAAGTGAAAAAGCTTGAAATTTCTAACAATGACAAAGTTACATGAAATTTCTGTATATTTCTTTATTGACGAATCAGTTAATTTCTTGAATATTGAAATAATTCTCGATTTTCAGGTCCATGCAGCACTGAAAAACATTGAAAATTTTGAAAATTCAAGCAACAACTTTTCTAAACTCTCAATCTATTGAAAAATCAATTATAGTTTAACACGAAAAACCCAATTTCCTTGAATTTCCAAGATGAATGAGAAATTTTATGAATGCTTCCATTTGAAATTGAATTGAAACTCACAACATTAAAAATTGAGATGAGGCGGTGACTGACATTTCAAGAAATTTCCAACAGTGTTCTACTATTAGATTTTAATAATTTGGAGATTCAAGAAGGCAACATTTTCCATGCGTACAGTTGTAAATAACTCATCGGAAAAGAGAATTGAATAGACTGACTGGAGAGACAAGTAATATTAAATTGGTAGAAAATCAACCCACGATAGTACAGTAAAACCGTGACCGGAATTCTCGTAGCAGATTTGTTGCCCGTTCCAATTAGCCCTGGGACTACGCTCTCGCGATTCCTCAATCAATTTTGCGGAACACTGGGTCACAGATGCCGCCAATTACGCTCTACCAATGGTGCGCCATCTTTTTACAGCCTCTCACTCGGTTTACTCTCCCATACCCCAATCCATCCGTCCTCATCTTTCCCCTCTCTTTTTCTCTCTCTTCTTCTCCCTCACTTTAGCCACTCTCCACACAGCTCGTCCAGTTGGTACTGAAGCGCACGTGAGCAATATGGTTTTTCCCCGTTGCACCCATCTCAACCGTTTTATCCAAGAGTCGATCGACCAAGCGGAAAACTATTTCCCATCTTCCTCTGTATATGAGGCAAGTTGGAGGCTGGTGAGACGCCCGCTCGGCTCAGCCATTTTCATGGCTTTAGCATTAATGTGAGATAATTAGTTGATTTCAATTAGGAAATAATTGCATCACTTCAAGGACATGTCAAGGACGAACAACTCATTAATGCAAAATGACAAAACGAATCCTAAAACAGTATTTGGAGTGAAACGAGTGGATCATAACAACTATGGTTATACTGCAGAATATGCCTGACTTGTTTCAATGAGTCTCCAACGTTCCACAGAGATGCATGGTATATGATGTGTGATATGTATATACCATTAAGTCCCTCAGAACGCAGGAAAATATGAAAGAAAAATAAAAGAGGATTACTGCATCCTTTTTTTACAAATCCTCCTACTGTGGTGTGTTGTTTACGCTGAAATGGAAATCGAGGTAAAAGAATCTGGAGTTGATATCCATAGTGCATGAGGCAGGGTAAACTTCAATCGTATGCATGGGAGTATTAAAAAGTACATATTATTGATTGCATCCTGGTCGCATAGAGTGTTACGTGAGAAGAGGTGATTATTTTCTTCTTTCATTAATTTCTACATCGAAACTGAAGTATGGTGCCACATTCCCAGGGTATATCACGGAAAAAAAGGAAACTGCGGAAAACCTGAGATCGCAGGTATTTAGCCGGAGATTCGTATGAGCGGAGCGCTTCGCCAGGTATATTCCGTCGTTTTCCTTGCGCAGCGCAAGACAACATTCCGGTCTCTAATTATTTCCGGCGTTAATTATTAGGAAATTTAATGGGAAGTCGAATGTTCGGTGAAATGCTTGAGAATTTCGGAAAAACTACCACATTTACGCAAGGCATTATTCTACACGGACGAAGAAACTAACGAAGGCAACACATTAATGGAGACTGGGATAGAACAGGAAAAATTTATATTTCGTGTTTATAGATATATATCTAGATTTCATGGCATACCTATTCCCTACATCACCAATGCCTACTGATATTGCTGGGGTGATTCGCCTACGATTGAACAATTGTATTATTGATTGTACTGAGAATCCCCTGTCTTTTATAAATTATATTGAAAATCCCCTGTCTTTTCCCTATTTAATGTGAATCATTTACTGATTATCATATGATTCAATTCAGAAAACAGTTGTGTTTTAATTTACGTGGAAAATCGGTGAAACTCAGGCGAAATACCTGCAATCTCAGTATTTCCACCGTTTCTTTTTTTTTCGTGTATGTACCTACATCAATTTCATATTAGCTTATTAGTAAAACGTTATCATCTGTGACATCATAAATAAAGAGAATCCGAGAAAAGTACACGGAGAGAATTTTTTTAGAAAAATTCTAGTGCTAGCACGGGAAAAGAGGCGCAAAGTAACGGCCGGGAAAAAATTCCAGTGCCGGCACTAGAAATTTTATTGGGAAAACGTGAATTTTTCGCCGTATTTCTGTGAAAATTTCACAGAAATACCAAGAAATTTTACCTTAATAGCACTAGAATTTTTCACCGCCGGTGGATTGTGATTTTTCCCAGTACTCGTACTAGAATTTTTCTAGAAAATTTCTCTCCGTGTAAAGGAGATTGACAAATTGAAGCTTGTATGCAACCGGCTGCACGGAGAGAAACATTCAATAAAAATTACGTATCTTTTCCGTAATTCCGGAGTGAAATGTGGTTATAGGAAATTTTAGGGAACTGTCACGGAATTTTTCCGGAGCATTCCGTAATTTGTATCTGAATCTCCTGTGAAAAATTACGATACCGTCACTTAAATTTTCTGAGTCGATTCCGTAATCGGTGAGTGAATTGTGCGTTTCGTAATTTTTACTGAACATTTCTCTCCATGTGAGGTCTACTGAGAATAAAAATACAATCCTGCCGACCAAATTTGTTTCAGACAAATAAATGCCCGAAATTTAAATACAAAATCTCCGTATAAATTCTTGTGTGAAACATATTTGATTGCCAGAACTATATTTTTTCGCAGTGCATGGGACGAAAAATTTAAGGGCAAATTTGCTGGAAATTGCTAACCTTTCGTTGTACACTCTCAGATACTCACTGCTGCTTTTACGCGATTCCACGCACTCTTCAATTATTTATACGCTAGCTGCATATCTGATGAAGGACGCTTCACCAGCGTCCTTTGGCAACTTTCGGGGGTTAATATCCAACTTCATAGCTGCGTCTTTTGAGTTTTGAATTCTAACTGAACCTTTAAAGGGACGAGCGCCTTACATCATCCAAAGTGAAAACGATGGAACAATGTCTGCACGGAGAGGAATATTCAATAAAAATTACGTATCTTTTCCGTAATTCCGGGGCGAAATGTGGTTGTAGGAAATTTTACGCAAGTGTCACGGAATTATTCCAGAGCGTTCCGTAATTTTTATCTGAATCTCCTATGAAAAATTACGATACCATCACCTAAATTTTCTGAATCGATTCCGTAATCGGTGAGCGAATTGTGAGTTCCGTAATTTTTACTGAACATTTCTCTCCGTGTAATTTTTTGTAATTGTAATTTTACGTGGATTTGAGTCAGTGAATGCAGCCGTTCCTTCATCTGGGCATGGATTTTGCAGTATGATTCCGTTCCATTCAAGTGTGGTTATGACGTTTAGGCGTAGGTCAAAATTTAAAAAGTGGACGATTGCATTTTTTTTATAAATGGCTATAGTAAATGTTGCCGCTAAATTGGCAATTTGCGTCCGAATGGATTCTCTTATTTTCAATTCTCATTTCACTATTCCCTTCTTCTATTTTTTCATGTCATAGTACAATCACCAATCGAAATGTCATCAAAATTTTACGTATTATTTCGTTCTGTCAAATAATTCTTCATTCAGAGCCTCTCAAGGCTCGAATTCTTTTTCAGTTGGGGATTAATCGAAATTTAATCAAGGTTTAATTAGTGAAAAGCTGGAATTTGATTCCGGTTTATTCAGGATTTAACCAGTCTAATCCAGGATCTGTCAGAAGTTGGTTGGGACCTTGAATCAATATGAATAAGTATTCAACATAATAGATTGGTACCTGAGTTTACTAGAGATAGCCATTTTTATATATAAAGAGTTCATGACGGTATTGCGTAACTTTATAAACAATAATGCTGTTCTAACTATTGTTCAACTTGATTAAGAAGGCATTGAAATATATTTTTTTGTGATACCTCCCTGAAAAGTGCACTTTTCGAAACGGTTTAGCATGTTTTTCGCATGGCGTGCGTAAAGTTCGCGAGTGTGGGTAAAGTGAATGCTCGTGTGTAAAGATTCGTTTTACGCACACGAAATTCATTTTATACACGCTCTTGAACTTTACGCGCTGGTGACACAATATACTATCTCATGCCCTATTACAGTTGATTCTTTCAGTTATCATGAAAAAATCGATTTTCTCTTTCAAATTACATAAATAATGTGCTGTGACTCAACAACGAATTGTGCGACCCCCATCATATTCTGATAAAATCAAGAAGATACTGTTATCAATCTTTTGAGCCATGACTAATTCCATTTTGATTTTTAGAAAACTATCTATTTTTTGGAAACTGTATGGAAAATTGAATTCTAATTGGCATCCATGCATAGATCAAATTAATTATATTCATAAAAAAATTATTAAATTTGATGGATTCCTGATAGAAAAATTTCGAAAAAATAATGAAGAAAAAAAGATCACATACATACATACACTATCTAAAAATTGCATATTCAGACTTTTTAGGCCATATTTAGTTACCCTAACACAAAAAAGTGTAAACTTTAATTTGAGTGATTACAAAGCTTCCCCGCGCAAGCAAAAAAAGTTCGAATCATTTGTTTCGTGAGCCTAGGCAAGTAGCGTATTTCCTTTCATCATAAGCAAGGGAAATAACGTGGAAACGATAGTGTTGGTATAATGATAATGGTCGTAGAGAGAGTAGTGACGCCCACCATTTTAGATCCTCACCGTAGTGCAAGCTTGCTCGGCACTCCCTATTAAATATGCCGGGGAAAATTGGATTTGAAATTCTTATTTTCTACGGCACGTATCTGGCGATGCCTCATGCTGTACATATATATACATATATATATGAATAGTTTGTATATGTTTTTTCCAAACCACTTTCGAGCTTCCATCCTCATGATTCCCTCTCTCACGTTTGTTTATCAACCATTTTTCTCTAACAAATATTTATACTCCAAGTACATCTCACTCATTCCCTCGACCTCCCCTCGGGCTATATTTTCTTTCGCACATAGAGAACAAGGAGTGTTACCACCCCTCGGGTTAAATACCGATGTCAGTATTGTTGGGGCACAGCGGCAATGCTGACCTAACAGCTTTAAATTTTCATGTTGTGTACTCACTGGAAGAAAAAGCTTACACCGAGGCCAAACGAGGCACCTCGAGGAAAAAAAGTGAAAAATAAAACGAGAAAATACTAGAGATTCTTGTGCGCGAGAAGACTCAAATTGGAGGTAGAAAGAAGGAGGCAAAAGAAGTAGTGCAATGTTAAAAGTTGAAGTGAGAAGGAAAATTGGGACGTTTTCTGCATGTAATGGAATTCTCTCTAGCAAGAGGGTCGTATGCTGCACTTGTTCCAGAACCTCTTCAAACAAATGAAACGAATGCATTCTGCGGAGATAAGCGCATAAATATTATTTTTTATTCTCCGGGGTTTTAATCGCATCGGTCAGATTTATTTTTAGCTGGAGGTAAAGGCAGAATGGCGTGGAAGGAAATGTCTGAAATTTAAAAAAAACGCAAACGTTTTTGCTATTATATAAAATATTGGAATTTCAAATATGTCTGTTTCAACAGCAGCTAATCAACGAAACCTTATTGCTCCTTCTTTCTGAAATAAGCATGCGGATTATTCTTGTGACTGAGTGAGCTAAAGGGAATAGGACGAGAACATAAATATCAATTGAATCACCAATATCAATGGACATAGTTCAGGGGTACATATTAATGTGAATACGCGGAGCTTACAATGACGATTAACGGAAATAATTATTACCAGGGCTGTAATCAGTAATCACACTGCGCATTGGCGGACTATCAATAATTGCTCGGGCTGTGGAGGTGGACTCGAAGCAGATGATCACCCACTGGACCGTCAATACGTTAACGAGTGCGATGGGACATGGTATATCGGCATATATATATATATATATATATATATATATATATATATATATA
>NW_021680492.1:397934-437929 GCF_001412515.2 Diachasma alloeum | reverse complement strand
TATATATATATATATATATATATATATATATATATATATATATATATATATATATATATATATATTGTGCCCAGAGGCCTGTGGTTTCTCCTACCGCTCGAAACTTTCCGAGTTAATCTGACGTATGAACTTTCCCTGGGGCGACCGTTAGACAGCGATTACGCTGAAAATTGCAGCGTTAACCGCTAGGAGAGCAGTGGAATGTTCACATGGGATATTTCTAGCGCGTGCTTCATTGAAAGGCCTGATTCTGGGTAGCCCATATCCCGCCACCTCTTGTACTTCAACCATCAAAGGGCTGTTTGAACCGTTGTATCTATTACGAGCGTATGATGAATGTCAAAATGAAGTGGCATTCCTGGGAAAGTTTTTATTAGTGAAGGCGAAGAATAGAATATATCCTTCGGGAATATATACTGACTCATTCTGTTTTTGTCTTCAATACCGACATTATTATTAGGTCATCAATAAAATCCAGATGTTCTTACCACGTACGAAAAAATTTAATAGAAAAATCTAGCGAATTCCCTAGATTATTTCATGGGAGTTCTATTGAAGTTTATATTAGTTTTCGGACGATTCTATTGAAATATTCCATAGAAGATATTCTATAAGAAATGTCAATAGAATTAGATTTTTCTGTACAACATATTCTATTAAGATATTTTCTATAGAATTTCTTCGGCTCAAATTTTCCAAGTGTTTCACATTTTATTTTTATTTTCTTTTCATAAAGAAAATCAAACAAAAAAATGAGCCGAAGAAATTCGAAAAATCGAATGCTATTGACTTTTTCTATAGAATATTTTCTATTGAACATTCCAATACAATCGGCCAAAAACAAATAGAAACCTGAAAAGAGATCCAATAGAATTGTCTAGCGAATTCGCTAGGTTTTTCTATAAGATTATTTCATACCTCGAGTATGTGCTATTGATTTAATATTTTTCAATCACTTTGGAGTCATTTTGGAGACATTTTTCAGACATAAAAAGGTGTCCGAATCGATTAAACATGTCTTATTTACACACGGAGAGAAATTTTTGATGAAAATTACCCTACTGTTCTATAAAAGTGAATCATGAGTCATCGTTTCCTCATTTCTATCCCGAAATTTAGTAAAAATTAATATATGATGATCAAATTTTATTTTACGTTGGAGAAATTTTATCCTGATGCATAATAAATTTTACCCTTCCAGTCCAGTAATTTTCATATAGATAACAAGGAAAATTCTAGAACGGTTGGTAAATTTTACCCTACCGGTACAGTAATTTTTACTCTACCGGCACGGTAATTTTTATTTTTATCAGGATAAAATTTCTCTAACGTAGAATAAAATTTGATCAGCACATATTAATTTTTACTAAATTTTGGGATAAAAATGAGGAAACGATGACTCACGATACACTTTTATAGAACGGTAGGATAATTTTTATCAAAAATTTTTCTCCGTGCCGGCACTTCTATTGGAACACATTTATTTTCCTTACGTACGGGATCCTTGTGTCACTAAACGTGGCTTACGCACAATACAACTCGAATTCTATTACTTCTAGTCAACGAAAAATAATCGTACCGCTATGTAATTGAAGCTGGCGTATCCCTCTGTCCGATATATTTGTATGATTCAGCTACCATCCATGGATTTGGAAATAATCAGTTTTCAACGTCATCATCCGTTTTCGCATGAGTCGGTATGTGGCACGGACCCCGTCCTTGAGGGGTTGATAAATGATTCATATTGTTAGTTGGCTTGGTGCAACTGGCGGTGCAGAGAGAAAATAATAATGCAATGCCTTATACTGCTTATTATTTGTTTATTATCCATCATGCCTCACTATTCCGTTTTACCTCGCTCTCTCGTATAGTATGACCTGGAAATCAACCACAGTTCTAGTGAGGAGGAAAATAATAGGGGGAATATACCAGAGAATGGGAAAGGCATTGAAGAAAGGTAGGAAAAGGATAGACAAAAGGAAAAGAACGGGAATGTAGAATCAGAGGAGAATGGTAATTCCACCAATATCCTCCTACCCACGATGTCATATGATTTAATCGAGTACGAATGTCTTCATCGTGATTTCAACAAGTGACTTATCTATTAAAAATCCAATCATCGCGAGTTATTAACCTCTAGGAGTTATTTTGCGGAGAGATTTTATGAGAATACTCAACGCGAATGAGTTGAATTGTGAATTCAAAAAATTAATTCCCTGCAGGTCAATTGAATCGATATATCCTCTTTCTTTTTCACCAATGTCATTCTCGGAATAAATTCCCACTTCACACAAGCCCAACTTGAAAACGCATCAACATATTCTCCTCAGTATTCTGCACGTGAAAGATAAGTTTTTGGGGTCAACTATCAACAGAGTTACGAGCCCGTAACTTGGACTATTATATCGTTGGCTTCTTGACCACACGAGCCAATAATTGGTACTATTCACGAGCCAACTTCACCACAATTTGCAACCATGTGTGCAAAACCATGAACATCCAATATAATTGGGGAGGTTTTTCCCCTCACTTTTTTTTATAATACCCATTGCCATCGGATTCGAACTGTAGTGCTTTGCGCCAGCTGCTAGTTTTCGTTACTATGACTGTTTTGTGGTTGGGGAAATGGTATTTGCACCCAGAATGTCCGTAGAATTATTATGGTTTACAGAACAATATGACCTCGTTGAAGCAACTTTCTTGCTTTCAACATCGAATTCGCATCTTTTTGCTTTTGAAAAACTATTCCTTCTACAGTGTTAGAAAATTACTCCTGAAATTTCAAGCAAAAAATATTGAAATTTTTAACAATTTCTCATTCACACGAAATTTTTATGGATTATGTTATTGAAATATCAGTTGAATTCTGCAGTATTGCAATGGAATTGCAATTAATTTCAGGTCCATAGGATAATGGAAATTATTGACTAATTTGAAATTTCAAGCAACAATTTCTCTGTATTTTCAATCCACTGAAGTTTCAGTTACATGTGATGTTCAATTTCCACAATGAATTTGAAAATTTTAGATGTCATTGAAATTTTAGTGACAGTTTTCTCAATTCTGATTTTGACCAATCAGAGTGCAGTATTCGGAGTCACGTGACACGTTTCAGTCTGACAATTTTCCTGCAGCCTGTCAATTGTTTTCTACGAATTTGACAGATATTCCTCACATCTTGGTGAAATGTGTCCCGTAACCCCGAACACTGCACTCTGATGGGCCAAAATCAGAATTGAAGAAATTGTCCTCCGAATACCCCACGACCGTTAAAATTCATCGGATATTTCCCTCAAGTTTTCCTGCATATCGACGATCGGGATCAATTTTGCAGGCTAAAATCCCGAGCGCGCAGCGCGATCCCTCTCGTTGCTATGCAACAAAACATTCGGGAAATATCCGATAATTTTGAAGGGCTTGGGGTATTATAGCTGATAATCTTACCTGGAAAACTCAATTATCCAAAATTTCCAACCTGAATGAAAGATCCCATGAACGATGTGATCTTAAATTGAATTCAAATTCACAACATTGAGAATGCAAGTGTTCAAGAATTCAACATTGAGAATTCGACTATTGCTTAATTTTCAAAAAATTTCTAACAGTATACCTACACTGTCAGAAATTTCTTAAAATTGCAATCACAGCATCGTCGGAATTTTCGATGTTGTGAGTTTGAATCCAATTTCAAATGACAGCGTTCATAAAATTTCTCATTCATGTTGAAAATGCAAGAAAATTGGAGTTTTCATGTGAAACAATTACTGATTTTCAATGAAAGCTTGAATTTCCAAACTCATTGTGAAAATTGAATATCACATACATGTCAATTTACAATAAATTAACAATTCAGAACAGTTGTTGCCTGAATTTTCAAAATTTGCAATGTTTTTCAGTGTCGTATGGATCTAGATATCGAGAATTACTTGAATATTCAAGAAATTAACTGATTTTAGTTTTGAGGCTTACGCGTCCGTGATTATTGACATCATTGGCTTCCGGATTAATGTCGCGTTTGGTTTCAGCGTTTTGCAAAACGTCGGTGCAACGCTTAATTAATTTTGAAGCTCGAGTGGTATTTGGAAGAGAATTTTTCCATCCAAATTTCGGCCAAGAGAATTGCACTATGAGACAAAATCCATCTGTCAGTTCCAATGAGGGGCTCACTCGACCAGGAAATCTTTTGTTTTTCATATATATATATATAGGGGAGGATGGGGCAAAACGGCCCCCCTTCAATCGTCAATATTTTCCGATTCAATAATCCGATTGGGATGAGTTAGAGCTCGTTTTGAAGAATGAAAAATTATCTTCAAAATGAAGTTGAAACTGGGAATTTTCACAATGTCATTCACAAGTTATTGACAATTGAAGGGGGCCCGTTTTGCCCCACCCTCCCCTATATATATATATATATCAACATGCAAAATTATCAGTTGAATTATCAAAAATTATAAAGAGTAATACCACTAGTGCTTCAAAATTAACGGATATTTTCCAATAGCTTCGTTATAGGAACGAGTGTGTCGAATTTTGCAGAAAAATCCCTCGTGCTTCGCACTCGGAATTTTAAACCTGCAAAATTTGACACTCGCTCCTAGGCAGGGAAGCTTGAGGAAAATATCCGACTAATTTTGAAGCACATTAATTTTTGAATAGTGTACTCGTTAAGATTTCTTCTGGCTTGGTTCAGATATTATTCATCAGTCAGCATAGTTCACTACAAACATGATTCATCATTTTTGATAACATCTTGCTATTTAATAAAAGCACCGCAAGTCAGTCCCGACAATGATAAAAGCCAGAAGTATTCGTAGCTCGAGAAAATTCTTCATAAGTTTATGAAAAGTTTGAAAAGTAGAAAACAGCCAGAAGTTGAACCACCGCGGGAGTCCAATGAATTGCTCAGTTTCTTGAGTTCATTCTGTGTCTTGAAACAACAAGAAAAATCTGATTTCACCTAGGTGTATCTCAAGAGAGAACCGAGCATAACAGTGGAGATACCAGGAGAATTCTCGAATGAGAGGGTTTCCTTCTCACAGTATTCTCTTTTCGCATATCGAAGGGCTCGAGTAAATTCCCTCGAGGCATCTTCTTGGGGAGCGAACGCTATTTGTAGGGCTTGAATCCCGAGTATAATTAATAACAGCTAGTAACAAGCTCCCTAAAACCCCTGGATGCCACCCCCCCCCACCCACCCCCCTCTCGCTCCTACTTTCCTCACCTTGTGCTCATCCCCTCATCTATTGGGGCCAGCAGAATTATGCAAATCGGGCGAGGTAGTTGTTCAAATCTCGCAGTCATCAATAATAACGTGAGATGTAACATTATGTGGGCCTAGATCCAGTAATCCTCCGAAGATGTCTTATGCCGCTCTGCTGAAAGATTCATTATTCATATTAGCTGCACTGCAAATGTATATTCAACTTTTCCCCTCTATTTCTTTTTTCTTTTGCTTCGTTCCGTTCTCCGCAACCGGTGTAATCACAGATGGTCCCTTCGTAATGGTAAGGAGAAGACGAACGAAAGCTGGCACGACACTTTCTATAAATTAACAGTGAAACTTCTTAATAGCAGCCGCCTTTATATAACTTGGCCGACTTATAATGACTTTGGTTAAACATTGCCGTGGAAGCCATAGAAAAGGATAGGATTCATTCTACGGGATTGGAATAAGAAGTTTTTCATCGTTCCTGTCGATTGTGGTAGCCGTTTCATCGGACGTGGTGAGAATGACACTGGCACACGCGAGACCTATTATGTCAATGGAGCCTGGCTCTTCACTCAGCTTCTCTTATTGCTTTTTGTTGAAAAGAGAATGAGAGGAGAATGTAAAATTGATTGAAAAAGGAGTGAGATCGCATATAAAATCAATAAGTTCCATCTGCTGCGTAGGGAAGTGAAATTAAAGAGGGAATTTTATCAAGTTATGCGGTGCGAGGTGCACTGCAGAATTTTACGTTTATTTCATTTTATTTGTAACTTCAGTGGAAATTACATGACAAAATGGAAAAGTGGAGCGAAATGGTTTTTTAGAAATTTTCACTTAATAACACGGAAATGCGGAGCGAATGGTAAATTTTTCTGTACTCCTCCTCATGATTCTTCGTCTAGGAATTAGTATTACATACTTCCCAAACTCGAAAAGTTGAAAATCACTACAAAAATCACTACAAAAAAATCTTGTCCTGGGGTTGTTGCGATGGGGGTTATTTTACTAATGTGGTTGGCCAGTCTTGGCCTTCAGCTCGGGCGCCCACTCCCCATGAGTAAAAAATCCCATCGCAACAGCCCGAAGAACTATTATTCCCTCTTGAGATTTGAAAATTTTACCAACCGAAATATAATTTTTACGCATATTTCACTGCATAAAAATTTGCGCGGAGAACAGTAATTTTTGTCAAGCATAAGTGATCGTCGTGTCGTAAAAAGGAGAAAGGAAATCGATCTCGAAATATCTTGAAAATCTTGAATAAGCGTAAGCGTAAGACTGAAACCGAAGCGCCACTACGTGAAGAGATGAGAGGGCGCATGCGTAGCACGCACAGCCGATCTCGTCTCCCTAAAAAAAGCAAATATTTCTCTAAAAATACAGCGCCAAGAAAAAGCTGTTTTTGCCTCTTACTGAAAAATAGGTATTTTTTATGAATATCAAATACTGAATCGAATAAAGATTTTAAATAATACTCTATTGAAGTAAAAAATCAGTAGAAGCGGGACAAACGTCGTTGGCGCGGAGCAGAAGATGAAGCATTATATTAGATTTCAGATCCATGAAAATTCAGAGGAATCTGGAATTCAAGGACAGACTTCTCTGAATTTTCCGGATTTTTTATTAATTTTCCGGGAATAATTAAACTGAAATTTACAGTTCCCACGGATTTCTCCATGAAATTATGAATTTTCAATGACAAAATTCCTTGAAATTTTAGTGGAAATGTTACTTGTTAGAAATTTGCAAGACTTACTGAAAATTTCAAGAAAAACAATGTGCTAACACGGTGAAATAAGTTCAGTTTGACAGGCCAAGAAAAAATTTACGTACCAACACAGAAAATTCTGATGTGAAATACAGGAATTTTTCATTGTGAATTCGAGAAAAGTTCCTGCAGCGCACAATGAAAATTCCGGTGCTTTACAGCTGCACTTTATCGTTCAAGTACAGTCATTTTTTTGATATTTTTTTTCTCTGTACACATATTCCCCAACATTTCTCTCCGTGTAAGAGTAAGAAACTTGAAGAAGAAATGATGTTACCTATAAACATTCCAAATTGAATCTCCGATCAAGTTTATCGTGAATGTAGAATAAATCACATCTAACCCCATGCACTGAGAGAAAAATTTTCTGATATGTAGACCGTATTTACTTGAGAGAAGTAAATTATTTTCAATGGTTTAAGTCTCAGAATGCTTGCCGTTCACGGAACTCGAATCAATTCTCATTTATCACTATCGTTACGTATTATATCATGAATGTATTACATATCGAAATATTGCAACTGCATAACAAAAAAAATCATGAAAACAATAAATACTTGAAGATTGACGGTTCTTATACGCGATTTGAGTGAGTTCATTTACAACAAAATCATACCTAAGAACAAGAATATGTGAAAGCATGAGACCTTTCTCGGGCCACGTGAGTTGAGATGCCTGGGAGAATTACACAGTTGAAGAAAAATTACTTGTCTCAAGAAAATATGTTTCAGATATTAGAATTTTTTTTTCTCAGTGTACAATCGAATGCAATCAACAGTGTGAGTAGTAATATAATTGAAGCATAATTCGCTAGTTTTTTTACTTTAGAAATTTCAATTCTGAAGGTGCATTTTTTTTATCGATAGAGACTCTTTTGTTTCTGGGCCACTGGAAATGTGAGGCAGGCAGTCTCGTCAATCGATTTTTGAATAACTCTCGTGTCTCATGGGAACGACAGCCATACACAGTGGACGTTGTGTGGATAGAGGTGTGGATGTATCTGAGCAGCACTGAAATTGCGAGGCAGTTATTGGTCCATTGATTTTTTTCCTATCGGCCTATGAACTTTGTCGGTAGACGTTCATCAATATGCCATCATTTTTTTCATGGTATTGAGGAATATCCCTTGTGTACGTGCGTTGATTAAAATCGATATTGAGGATTGAATTAATATCACATGAGAAGCAGATGAATATTGCTGATAATTACACGGAGAGAAAAATTCAATAAAAAGTGTGAGTCGGAACTGAAATTGTACGAATCCCCACGTAAATTCTGAAATTCGGAATTGTCCCAAAATTTACAATCGAGTGTATGTCCTGTTGAAAGTTTTCATGTGAATTTTCTATGTCAATTCTCTGAGATTTTTAACATGTTCAATTTCCACTGAAATTTCAAGAAATGTCGTCATTGAAAAATGAAATATTCCATTGATTTTCTCTTTGAATGACATAAAAATCAATAAAATACTTGAGTCATTTTTTTCAGAATATTCATGTTCGATTGAAAATACAATTAAACTGTGAAATTTCCGTCTCACTTTCGCTGAAAACTCATGAAATTCATTGAATTCTACCTAAAGTTTGAAATTTCCCAACCCTTTTTCCCTAAATCAGATTCCATAACGCTCCCATGAGAATCACTACCATATTGTCTACAAAATTTGAAAATTTTCTTAACAGTGTGGAAGAATGGGTGGAGCATTTTCATTTGAACGAATTAGATAATTATACTTTTCACATAGCAGCATAAATTTTCACTTGGTAGCTTGTCGGTCGGATAGAGTTGAAAGCTCAACGGCACGTGAATTACGTTGACGATGGAAGCGTGGATGATTCGCGTTGGCGGAGGGTTACGATTGGTTTCCGGGGTTCAGCGCCTCGGTCGGAAGTCACGCCAACTTCGACTAGCACGCCAGTCGTTCCCTCTTCTAACGCCTCTTATTATATCCAAGATCTATATCACTTTAGTCACTTTGATACATCAATCGTCCCCCAAATTCAATCTCATCTATTTCACCCCAAGTTTTTTTCATTTCCACAATTTTGATCCCTAAATATCACTCAAGCGATAATATATTCCAGAAAGTTCAATCGAGTGTTGACACTCCCCCCTCAGAAAATGAGATTCTAATCGTTTGAATTGAACGAAAGAAATGCATGCACCACGGTATTTAGGTTGCGGTTGTGAGGGACGAACGGGTTCGGTTTTCTTTCGCTGTTGGTTCAGCCGAGTTTCTTAGTCTGTTTACAGATTGGTGCTCTGTTTGTCTCAGCTGACTGAAACCGCACACCGCTTAGCATACAACCGCCAGACTTCCACTAAGTCGAAATGTAGAGTTGGAGAACAAATCGAACTCCCCCACACGTCTCCAATATTTCGGGACTATAGTGAGGAGGAATTTCTTCTTATTGCGTGGAAAATGTGAAAAATTGAAACATTAAAAAGACGATGAAATTTTAAATGAAATTTTCCATCATTGGGAAATTCGGGAGACTATTCACATAAGTTTCCGTGGGTCTACACTGTTAGAAATTTCTTGAAATTTCATGGAAGATATTATAGTAAATCTTATGAGAGTGACATTGAAACGGATTTAGAGAAAAAATGGTTATGAAATTTCAAGTTTTAAGTAGAATCCCCGGAAATTCATGAGTTTTTAGTGCGTGTGAAATAGGAATTTCACAACTTGATTGAATTTCCAGTGGAACATTTATATTCGGAAACACAATGACATGAATTTTCAATTTTCTCGGAATTTTCCGGATTTTTCTGAATTGTCACAGAATAATTGAACTAAAAATCAGGGTATTTTATTTATTTCCAGATCATTTGTTCAGAAAATCAATGGAATGTTTGATTTTTCAATGACAAGATTTCCTGAAATTTCAGTGGACCTTGAACACGATAAAAATTTCGGGAATTTCGTCAAACAGTTTTATTTCGGAAATTTCTAAAAATTTTCCGACGGAAATTCACTAGTAGCTTCTCAAATGTTTCTCATCTTTCAACGCATTTCACGTTTAATATTCTGTGTGACAGATAAACAAAAAAGTGGGTTGTAAATGTATGGCTATGTAAATGTATCTGGATGCCGTTCACTGCACTCGGCTTGGCCGAAATCCGAGTGGAAAAATAATCAATTGTAATACCACAAGAGCTTCAAAATTATCGGGTATTTTCCGATAGGTTCGTTGCAAACAAACGAAGGAGTCAAGTTTTTCAGGTTAAAAAATCACGAGTGCGAAGCACGAGTGATTTTTCCTGAACAACTTGACAACTTCGTTTGTATGCGGGGAACCTTGAGGAAAATGCCCGATTAATTTTGAAGCTCGTGTGGTATTCGGGGGATTATTTTTCCAATCCAAATGTCGGGCAATATAATTGGACCATGAGACGAAACTCACAATTGAGAAACGAATATTGTATAATTAACACAACGACACAATTGAATTCAATCTGTCAGTTTGACGAGGGATTAATTCGACTGCATGATGTTTTGTTTTTTACATAGCAACTACCAGAGAAAATTATCAAAAAATTATCAGTTGAAAACCCTGTAGCCTGTCCCACGTGATGTCGAATGGGCCAATTATATTGTCCGATATTCTGGTTGGAAAAATAATCCGTCAAATACCACTTGTGCTTCAAAATAAATCGGATATTTTCCTCAAGCTTCCCTGCCTAGGAACGAGTGTGTCAAATTTTGCAGAAAAATCTTTCGTGCTTCGCACTCGGGATTTTAAACCTGCAAAATTTGACACAATTGTTCCTAGGCGACGAAGCTATCAAAAAATATCCGATAATTTTGAAGCACTAGTGGTATTACTACTGAAAATTTTTAACAATGTATGTGAATTCCGGATCACTTACTCGGAATTTATCAAGTGAACTGAAATGCCAATATTACGTAATATTGAACTTTTACTTTTACTGCGATTTCTTGAGCCATATATATGTAAATTCTAGATACATTTTATTGTCGACGGTGATATGAGTTTCAATCGTTCGGTCGGATAGATATGAATCCATCCGAAGGAAAGAAAAAAAATTTAATAGTATATTTTGGATTGACTGTTAAGAGAAAGGAAAATAATTAAATAATTACTTATCAATTAATAGTTGATTGGTTATTGCATTAATAATTAATTTTAAAGGAAAATCATTTCATCACTGATGCAGAAAACTCGCACTACAAAAAATATTTACTGCAAGGCGGTGAACTATACATGAACCATTCCTGTTCGAGTTGGGGCATATTATTAGAACACGAAAGAATGACGAGTCACAACACAAAAGAAATTACTGTTCTATGAATATGTGAATGATGTTTATAATACAGTACTGTATATAGACTGTTATTTTTCAGGTTATATTCATTATCCGGTCCGCATTTCTCCGGATTTGAATAATAATTCTATACACTGATTCGCTGTGAATATTCTTCTAGGGGTAGAAAATGAAACGAGCATATGGGTATTTAATGGGCCTCAGAATAAGTATTCAAATTTCAAATTCTATCTTAATTATGGTTTAAAAACAATGACAAGGATCGTAAGATCTGATTTATTTGGAAGTCGTTCAATCATATAATATTTATTCCAAGAAAAAAATTCAGTGTGACGCGTGCAAACAATTAAATATTTCACAATTATTTGCGTCAATCGCTTGACAGGATGTGGTAAATTATTTGTGCTGGTGTATATTGTTTAAGGTGATTGTCTAAGTATAATATATAATTCAGAGTCAATTCCACGGTTGGAATTTTTTTAAAATTAAGCAATAGTTGCATTTGTTCAGTCTCAATGTGGTGAATTTGAATTTCGTTTAAATTAATTGGAAATTCAGGATATTTGGATTCTTCATGTTCGATTATCACTGATATTTCAATTACATTTAGAATGTTAAAATCTTTTGTGGAAATTGAACATCACATCCAACTGAATTTTAAATGGATTGAAAATTCAGGAAAATTGTTGCTTGAATTTTCAAAATATTTATTAATTTTAATTGTTATGTGGACTTGAAAATTCCAATTCCAGAACTCCATTGATTTTTCAATAAAAAAATATATGAAAATTTCGTGGGACTGAGTAATTGTTTAACATTTCAATTTTTTTTACTTCAAATTTCAGGAGTAATTTTCTAATAGTATATGGACGGAATAATGTAAATAACCCAGACTGAGTTTATTTTCCAAGTGATTACAAGAAGTAAAGGTAAGTCATAAAAACAGGAAATTAAATTGTTTCTGGAAGGTGAGATGGAGGAATTTTTGAACTCCGAATAAGTGAGTTACTGTATGTGAGCGCCGGTGTATCGCTGTGTTTTTCTCCTGGGAGTCGCTATGTCCGCCCCGTGCTCGTCCGTGACTCCTAGATAACACCAAGAGCCGTCTCATATCGGGGTGAGTCTTCAGCCCGGTTTAGTTTTGAAGAATTTAATTTGTGAGTAATGTGTGACACCTATAACCCGGTTGGTCTCTCTTCAGTCATTTCTTAACTCAAATAATCTGACTTATAATAGAAATCAATTAAATAACAATTTTTCAAATTTGTCATAATTTGAGGTCGATTAGGTAGGGGAGGGGACGAGCAAAATTAACTACTTGAAATTTTTTTTTGATAGTTGCTTTATTCACAGCTCATCATTTAATATTCATCACTATATTTATATGTATTATATATTTATATCATTTATATGCATCACTATTGTTGATGTGAATGAGAATTGAAGAAAACCCGACAAGAAAAATAGGAATAGGAGGGAGGAGGTCAATGAATCATCTATTTTTTTTGTTCTTTCGTATAACCTCTCGGGTTTTTACGATTTGTTCCCATCTCACCCCCCAACCCCTTGTACCGCATTCGCCGAAGGCCAAGGAAAAACTTCACTTGAGGGAAAAACCTTGACCAGGTACAGTCGTCACTTGCGAGACTCCCGCTCGGACAATGAATCTGTGAACACTAGAGCGTCAAAAATCATTTTGCCCCCCCCCCCCCGGGAATCGAACCCGAGTCGTCCGTGTGCCCACCCCGCGCTTTAACAACACAGCTATCGCCGTCGGTCAATGAATCATCTAAAAAAACAACAAAATATCAGTTGTACTTTTTTTTAAGTCTTTACGTGTCGTTGTATTCTCCCAACAGGATAGGCCTAAGCAAAGACTCACGCTGAACTTAATGATCACCGCGGTCAAACGTAGGTGTGAAACAGCACGGTTACAAGGATCAAATGGAAGAGTAGAAGGAAACGTTTATGAGAGTTGTCCTGAAAAGTATACTTTATCGCGTATATTAAACGAGGCGCAGTAAATAAAGCAACTATCAAAAATATTTTCAAGCGGCCGATTTTGCCGTAGGGAAGATAAGGCATTCTTATTAATCACGGAAAGGGTATCATATGACATATGGACGTCGGTCGGTAGGGCCAGCTATTGGGTCCATATGTGGCATGCACGGAGAGGAATTTTTTTGAAAAATTCTAGTGCCAGCACGGGAAAAGAGGCGCAAAATGATGGCCAGGAAAAAATTCCAGAAATTTTATTGGGGAAAACGTGAATTTTTCCCCGTATTTCTGTGAAAATTTCACGGAGATCCCCAGAAATTTGACCAGAAATACCAAGAAATTTTACCTTAACAGCACTAGAATTTTTCACAGCCGGTGGATTGTATTTTTTCCAGTACTCGTACTAGAATTTTTCTAGAAAATTTCTCTCCATGTGGACTGCACTGCCCAGCCAAAATTCGAACCCGGGCGTCCCAGTTACGCGCCGAGCGCGCTCTCAACTAAGCTACCGAGAGCTACGGAAATGGACGCCGTACTTGAGGGCTTAAGTGAGATCGGGCAATAATCACGTGATTTCGGGGCAGCGCTAATCTTGAGGGGGGGAGGGAAGCTTGAACGACGCTACAATTCTTTGTCTCGAATTGCACCGTGTGACTGCATGTCAGTGTATTATTCCGGAATCCAGAGTAAAATATCCCGAATTCCTGAACATTATTCCGGATTCCTGAATATTATTCCGGATTCCGAAATATAATATTCTGGATTCCGGTATATAATTCCAGATTGCAAAATATAAGATCCCGGATTCCGAAATGCAGATATTTCTGATTGCGGAATATGGATATGCTTGATTCGAGGATATTTTGTTCCGTGATACGCGTCAATAACATTGAAATCATTTATAGAAATTCTCTTCAGTTATCAGTTCTCTGACAAAAATTTTCATCCCCTAGAAATCATACCCTAAAAGTGGAACAAATCGTAAAAACCCGAAAGGGATTCGAGACAAAAAATTTTTTTCATACCCTAAAAGTGCAAATATTTAAATGATGATTTTGCTTCCAATTCGCACGCAAATTTGTTAGCTTACTCCTATGATAATACAACCCACCTATCGGTCAGGGTCGGGCAAAAGAATTTTTTTTGCCCCGCAAAAGTGCACATTCCTCTCCCACTCTGCAATAGTTTATCAGTGATAAAATTTCCTGGAATTTCAATGGGAATGTTACTTTTTAAAAATTTCTGGCATTTGACATATGAAATACAGAAAACACAAATTTGTGCACAATGCGAACTCACATGGAGTATATTTGGAAATGACTACAGAAAAATCCAATGGTGAATAATTTCGGTGGAAAATACTTTCGACAGTCCTGAAGTGCTCGCATCCTGAACAATCCCTTTGAACGTGTCAAAAATTTTATGGCCGTGGTACGGGAAAAAGTTTTCACAAGTAGACTATTTCCAGCAAATCAAGCGCAAAATATGTGGTGGTGGAATCAAACGAATTGTGGGGTGTAGTTACACGGAGAAAGATATTTGATAAAACTTATCCTACCGTTCTATAAAAGTGTATCATGAGTCATCGTTTCCTCATTTCTATCCCGAAATTTAGGGAAAATTAATATATGATGATCAAATTTCCTTCTACATTCGAGAAATTTTATTCTGGCGCATAATAAATTTTACTCTTCCAGTCCAATAATTTTTATGTAGAAAACAACGAAAATTCTAGAACGGTTGGTAAATTTACCCTACCGGTACAGTAATTTTTACTCTACCGGCACGGTAATTTTTAGTTTTATCATATCATTTTTATAATATGAAGGAGGTTCAAAAGTTACACACGGAGAGAAATTTTTGATAAAAATTATCCTACCGTTCTATAAAAGTGTATCATGAGTCATCGCTTCCTCATTTCTATCCCGAAATTTAGGGAAAATTAATATATGATGATCAAATTTTCTTCTACATTAGAGAAATTTTATTCTGACGCATAATAAATTTTACCCTTCCAGTCCAATAATTTTTATGTAGAAAACAACGAAAATTCTAGAACGGTTGGTAAATTTTACCCTACCGGTACAGTAATTTTTACTCTACCGGCACGGTAATTTTTATTTTTATCAGGATAAAATTTCTCTAACGTAGAACAAAATTTGATCATCATATATTAACTTTTACTAAATTTCGGAATCGAAATGAGGAAACAATGACTCATGATACACTTTTATAGAACGGTGGGATAATTTTTATCAAAAATTTCTCTCCGTGTAGAATTCGATTCATACACCAAACAATGAATTTCATCGTTTTACCCAGGTATCTCCAAAAAATGTCAAGTTGGCAACTTACTCCAAGTAGAGTTCGAGGTGAATCAAGTAGAAAGAGACTTAAATCAAATATCTATCCTACTTTCCTACTCAGATAGATTCCGAACTGCCATCAGGTTTTGTAAAACAATCCTTTTTTATACTTAAAATGAGTCGGAAACTTTGAAAGATTGACCTATAACCTTCCTACTTGAATTGAGTACAAAAAATAGTTGAATAAGGTCGCGATTTACTTGAATCGAGAATATTTTTTGTATGCTGAGGGAGAACATTGATAGAATTCGTTTCTAGCTAACAAACTGATTCGTCTAAGTGTTCAAAAGTTGAAAAAAGGCAAAACTATGAAGAAACACGATTTGCGAATTATCACGAATGGTATATTTACCTCAACTTAATTCTGGCAACTAAATCACAGGAAATCTTGTCATCGAAAAACCAATAAATAAATCAATAAATATAAATAATAAATATTCCATTGATTTTCTGTTCAAATGATCTGGAAATCATGAAAATAGTGGATTTTTCAGTTCTATTATATTTTGTGAAAATTCAGAAAAATTGAAAATTCATGTCATTTTCATGTTTCACTGAATATTCAATCAAGTTATAAAATTTCCATCTCACTCCCACGGAAAACTCATGAATTTCCGTGAATTTCACTTAAAACTTGATATTTTATAACCATTTTTTTCCTACATTCGATTTAATGTCACTCTCATCAAATTTACTATAATATTTTCCATGAAATTTCAAAAAATTCCTAACAATAGATCAGTGAAATTGCGGCCTTTGATACCCACAGGTTTGGTTGATCTACAAGAAAAAAAACAACGTTAGAGGATTTTAACTTTTGTAACTCACCCAAGCGGAGCGCTTCGTCGTAAAAATCCCGTCATTTTTCCTTTCAAGTGGAAAAGAATATTCCGTTCTCTCCCGCTAATTATTTGAATACCCAATCGGAATTTGAATATACGATAAAAATCTTGAGGGTTAGGTAGTGGAAAAACAATTATTCAATGGCGAGTTGATACTTGCTTGAATTCCTTAAAAATCAATGAACAGACCACGTCGAATGCCTTTTCCGATGGCTTGCCTTTCTGTTCAGACGATCAGTTACTCGACGGCTTCACTCGTATAAATCGTGAATTGGGAACCCTATCGAGTTTCAATACCTCGCGGAATTGAAATAACGTTCGCCTCAATTAACCCCTGAAAGGACAATATTATTTGTCAGTATGTCTTCATCAATTCCCCCTAATGATTCCAATCTAAACTGAATTTCTATACTTAGAAATTATTCGAAAACGGCATGGGACTGCACATTCAAGACGCACAAATGCAGTATATTCGAGTACAAATACAGGATTAAATTGAGAAATGCAGGTGCACCGTGACTAGCTTAGTACAGGAAGCTCATGCTGAAGCTGTTCCGAACAGTAAACCGCAACGCCGGTTTGCGACACGCTTGGTGGGTTCCGTTGTTAGTCGCAAACGGTTCAAACTAGTTTATAATACTAGTGAGACGACGATCCTGGATACACCGGTTGAGGTGTGGCGCCGCAGGAGGGGATAGTCAGACGATCTAAGGGTGCGGCGGAACTAAGGGGGTGGATGTAGGAAACAGAGGAGTTAGAGGAAGAAGGCAAGGCAGTAGAGGGTCGCTGGAATTGCTAACACAAAAGGGTGCAGGCCTCGACGGAGTAAGTAAAAGGGGAGAAAAACAGTGGGGAACGAGTTTGCATACGTTCTGCACTCATAAGTCGTTGGGACTATAAATAATGGAGTCGGGAAGCCCTGCTACTACCACGACGCAGCAGGAAATATAACGGAACGGTTGAGTAAGTTCAATTGAAAGACGTAAACAAGCACAGTAGACGCATGTTACGTTTGTATTACAAGAATGAGAATGTAATAATATAAAAATTCGACTGGGTTGTTGGTCGCTCGTTACGCTCGCCCCCATTGCGGGTGGGTGGAAGTGGGTGAGATCCATTATAGGGCGAGCCAATAACTTCCCGACTAATGGTTTTTGGGAATCATACAATTTCGACAGACAGAAAATTATTTGATGAGTTTCAAAAACTAGTTGTTAAGTTTCACCAACAACTCGTCGAAATTCACCAAATAGTGTGTTTAAATTCACCAACTAGTGGTTGAGGTTCACCAATTAGTTGTTGAAATTCACCAAATATTTTTCTCCGCATATAGCCACGTCTTCAAAAACGTATCAGGATGATTTTAGAGGTCAATAAATGTGGAGAAATTATGGAAATTCCACATTCGATTTTCGAGGTCATTACAATAACTTCCTCCCTTCGGGTCGGAAAGTTGAAAAAAGTTTTGTAAAAATGTTTCAACCCCTTCCTCCCTAATGAGCGATTACACGTCTCTTGCATAGATTTATATAGAAACCCCATGTCACTTGGGCCCATGTGCATGTCTTAAGCAAGAAGCCAGACACGAGTTACGTCGGGGGAGTTGAGATAGATGCGAGTGTCTAAGGGGAAACGAAGTTACAGCCAGAAGGACCTCGTGTGTAGGGACCGTGTAGTCGACGATGTCGCCGAAGGAGACTACGTTAGAAGTTGATGGCTCCTACCTCAACGCTTGGTGGATTCAACCGTGTTTATGGGTGCAGCAGGTTATAGAGAGGAAAAGGAGAACGCCCCGTGTCTGTAATGTAGCTTCACTCTGGGATATAAACTGACTATAATATGACCCCTGTGGTTGGACATTCGATATTTATTTAACGATGAAATCGCTACACTGGGAGTTACATTTCTCATAGAGTGCGCTTCGTTTTTCTGTATTTGATAAATCAACAGCGGAAGTTCTGTCCTCCGCTAGGTGCATAAACTGACAAGGGGAGTGAAAAACAAAGACCATTGGGATGTAGGGCAAATTGGAGGAAGGGACAAAGCAGAATACAGAGGATAGTACGGAAAGGGAGGAGGAGAGAGAGGAGTAGTTAGTGTTCGAATAACGCTCGTCGAATATGCACAGCAAATCTCCTTTCTCGACTGCTGGAACTGCCTTGTGTATTTGGCATGGGATATCAGTGCCCCAAGCTAAGTAGAAACAGACTGACATATAACGATCCACCAATAAATCAGCGCCTCAAGAGAATCGAGAGCGCCCAGCGCCCTCCCACGGCGAAGTGAATCAAGATGTTTGTAGTCAGACGTGTAATTTGTTTGACGTTGATCTGACACATTTGACTCTGCAACGTTACTCATGTTCATCTGTACTTCAACGGTACACCCAGAAAAATGGTTCTTAGGAATCAAATAATAATCATTATTTGAAACTTTTTACTCATTTCAAGAATATTTTTTGTTAGAAATGAATAGACTCGTTTACTTGTTTCAAGAGAAAGGATTTAATTATATCAATTCATTTATTCATTTGATGCGGAGAAATGGAATTTTCTCGTCTCGTCTCGTCCCGCATGGAAAAAATAACAGTCAGGAAAGATAAGGGTCAGAAAATATAAGGGTTGAAGAAAATTTTAAAATTTATGTCATTTTGTTTCTGAATATTCATGTTCCACTGAAAATTCAATCAAGTTGTGAAATCTTTATCTCACTGAAACTGAAAACTTATGAAGTTCCGTGAATTCTACTTTAAACTTGAAATTTCGTAACCATTTTTTCCCTAAATCTCACTCAATATCACTCTCATGAGATTTACTGTAATATCTGCCATGAAGTTTCAAAAAATTTTTAACAGTGTGTCTGGAAACATTGTCCCGTCTCGCCTCGTGTCTGTCGTCTGTCGCGGCATCGATATTTGTCATTAATGTTTGACACCTATAACCTGGTCCGTCCCTCTTCAGTCATAATTTTTAAATTTCTCATAAATTGAGGTAAAACTCAAAAAGGCACCTATCTACCGCTTCCATCTGCCTGAACTTTATTTATACACTGCGATTCGTGATGGATTGAAGCAAATGGACGAGCGAAAATCAAATGCAAAGAATCCCAGTTCTACAGATGGTTTCAGATTCGCACTCGTTCAGTCACCGTGTAATAAAATCGTCTGTTGAAAACTTTAGCAGAGCACATTTCGTTGACATGAGTGCGGCTCATGAGAAAGTTAGAGGAGGTTAGAAGAGGTCTTTTCACCTGGTTTACTCATACCGCTATACCGCTTTTAAGTAGAATCGTTCATTCAACGTCAGCCCGTGCGCCATCGGAGTGAATAATCATTTCCCCTAGTAACGAGGGAGCTGAGTCGTAACCGCCCATACTTCGCGCCTTCACCTGAACACTCTAACACATCCCTCCTNGGGGGGGGGGGACGAAAAGGAAGATGGTATGTGATTCGAGTCGAGCGTGAGTCCGCGTACATACTTTCTCCACGGCTTTTTCGCCCCAGTGGGCGTCACTCTTCTTTCTATCTCTGTCTATCTTTTCTGTGCTTACCTCAACTACACTGTCAGGGTCTATTTACGAGGCCTCGTATCCCGCAATAAATTCGCAAGATCCGTGCGCATCTACCTAACCTATCCAACTATCTTTCTCCTACCTTTATATCTTTCTCCTTCTACCTTCACCCTGTTATTCGTAACAGGGCCGACGTGCCGGCTAGGTGGACGGTAATGTTCGTGAAAAAATTTCTCCGAACAATTTGTTAACGAAGGTGATTATCGACGGTACGATCTGGCGGATTCGCATGTCTGAGTTAACGGATATATGGGGGAGGGCCACGATACTAAATAATAGAGAAGGAGAGAGGGAAAAAAAAATTCAAGAGGGTTTGATACCGTGCCAAACATTGACTACCGTTTGTCTTTATCCACTTCTTTTTTTTACTACATTAGGTACGAACCCTCATGATGTCATCTCATTCATCATTTTTCCCATTAGTGCTTTGTAGGTTTTTTAAAAATTTAATTACCAACGCGTAATCTAATCACTTGAACCATTACCGGGATTTCACTATTGGTAGCTCATATATATCATTAAAAGCATTAGTCCATGCTGGCATGGAATAATTTTCGCACCCCTTCCCGTGAATATCCCTGGAGATGAGAGCGATTAAGCGCCGTTATGTACCAAGTGTCCCATCACGTTTTCAATGTTCCGACAAAAAAAAACCTCATCACCTACTTTTTTAGTAACATTCGGGCTGACGAATGTGTCGTAAAAAGTGATGAAAAAAAAATTGTCCGACTGAAATCGCTCACGGCGTTTTGAGGGTCTCTAAACTTTTATGGGATTCAAAGTTATCGACACATTTCGTTCGTTATAGGATATAGAAAATCTGACGAACGTAGTTTTGACGTTTCACGTGTTTTGACAACGCGAGTCTCTCCGATATTGACCTGAATTTTTTCACAACAAAGAGCGTAAAAAACCATTCTCCGGAAAGTATTTCCAATTTAAGCGGTAAAATTGATTTTCTATCGGATGATATTTAGTATACACGGAAAGAAATATTTGATAAAAATTATGTATCTTTTCCGTAATTCCGGAGCGAAAGGTGCTTTACGGAACTGTCACGGAATTTTTCCAGAACGTTCCGTAATTTTTATCTGAATCTCCTGTGAAAAATTACGATACCGTCACTTAAATTTTTTTGAGACAATTCCGTAATCGGTGAGTGAATTCTGAGTTCCGTAATTTTTACTGAACATTTCTCTCCGTGTATGTGAAAGATTATGAGCTCTGTCTACTGTAAAAGACTACTATATAGTATCAGAAGAAATTGGGAATTTTTTCAGGTCTCATTTTTCACCCGAGAGGTAGAGAAGATCGAAATATCTCTCGACACATTATGCTATTAACTATCCAAATATTGTTTTATTCATTTTGCTCCCGGATGGGAGCATTGTAATCGTTCAAATCTAGGTTTGGATTTTTCGTGTTATATCCACCCATTATGATGCAAAAAGTCCGAAAATGCAATTTTTAGACCGTGTCCGAATATATGTATGTATGTGCGTACGTATGTAAACAAATTTTTCTTCGATTGTTCGCTAATGAATCGACGGAATTGGATATTGTGTTCCCCTCAAATATAGGTATTGTTGAGCCCTATCAATCGCCATTAATTAAAATCTAAATCATTTACTAATTTTTTAAATGTTTTTTTTTTAATTGGCTTTTTTATGATAACTAAAAAAAATATGCTGAATTGATTGAATAATGGCTTAAAAAATTTTTTGGATGTCGTTTTGACCAAGTGCGAAGATAAAGGCGGTCGCAATCATCGTTATTTTGATGTATTTGAAAATTTTGAAAAATTCTGTATTTTGTGAAAACCAGAATTCCTGGGATATTTTTTGATATCATGCTTCAAATGAATTCAATCATAGCTTAAAATGTTTGTTTTAATGCACATTAAGTCGACGTTAAAAGATTATAACGATAGCTATATTGGTTGATTTGATATAAATACTAGGCTAAAGGTTTTCGAACTATAATTAGTCATAAGTTTTTTGTGACGAATTCGGTTAATAATAAAATAAATATATATTAATAACTTTGAGCAGGAAATTTGTTTGACAATTCCGATGAAACATTGGCCTCCTGTTACCCCTTGAAACACTACTTTGTCCAGTGTAAACAAAGACAAGTCTCTTTTACCGATCAACTAGTAATGGAGAATCAATCATAGAATCAGAATATCCCTCGAGCGACCAATCCCTGCACTCATACTTCAGTAACGAACGCGCGGAACGGACCGGCGTGCATCCACGCCCCGGAAATTACGTGTCTGTCTGTAAACTTCGATGATTGATGAGCCATATATATTCCACTTTGGAACGTTATATCCATGGTACTGGTGACAGAATTACGATTCTTCACTGTTTCGTGCTATTTGAGTCTGCCACATGAGTTTCTGTGCATCTCCTGATTTTTTTTCTCCTCCATTCCAAATCGCTTTCACAGTGGGTCTTTTCAAGCCGACTTCCTCAGTGCCTGATTGATCTTCCCTCTTCGCTACTTCAAGGTTTTCCGTTTTCAATATGATTCCTTTCAAAAATACAATTTTTGTTACATTACCATCAATGAGATAAACTCGTAAAAAAGGTATCTCCGAGGATCATACAGAGAAGTAATACATCTGAAAAGATGTAGCTTCATGAAAAATCGAGGTCATCCCGTTTGGATTACCTATTGTAGAATATCTGTCCTGCGAACGAAATCCTATCTGTCGAAAGCTCTGGGATTCTCCGTCATTTCTCGGTGCTCCTTATCGTACATTTATATCGAATTTACTCCAATTTTCAGGAAATTACTTGCACAAGGAGTTTTCCTATGGGCGTAGTATACTTATCTTGAATA
The DNA here is from genome assembly GCF_001412515.2 of Diachasma alloeum. Lineage (NCBI taxonomy): Eukaryota > Metazoa > Arthropoda > Insecta > Hymenoptera > Braconidae > Diachasma > Diachasma alloeum. The sequence continues at coordinate 415,036 of NW_021680492.1, read as the reverse complement.
TAACGAGCTAATAACAATTCAGCTGTGCGTCTTCAAATTGATATTTCTCCAATAATCAAAGAAAACCAGCTGTGGAATAATATTAATTGGGTGAATAAATTGCCCTCGAGAATGGAGGAAATGAGGTAAGGACGAAAACGGCGGACTCAGGTATGAAAAAATAAATCGAGAAAGATGGGGATGATAAAATCCCGAAGAAATTGAATTTCCACGGTTCGAAGGCACCTACTTTCCTTCTAATTGAACGATTCCCCGTCCACTCAATTTTTGCAATGTCTTTTTGCCGTAAACTCGGCTGTTCCCTTCTATTTGCCCTCTCTACTAACCCCTCGAGCCTTTCCATTTCCGATTTATTTTTCGTATCTCACTTGGAGCATAAATATATGATGATTTCTACGGTATAAAACAGCATTAATACAACAGGAAGCAACCCACGGCGGTGGCTGTGTGGGTTTGGCATGTGGGAGACCCGCCCTAGTGGAAAAACCTAAGGCAGAGGCGTAACATGCCTGATCAGAATTTCGGATCGGACTTGATCAGTTTCTAATCGAGACCTGAACAGAATTTCCACTCAGTCGGCTTTGATTCCCGGCTGGGGGGGCCACAATTTTTGACACTAAATCTCACGGTTTCGTTGTGGAGCGGCAATCTCGCAAGGGACGACTGTACCTGGACAGGTTTTTCCCTCAAATGAGGTTTTCCCTTGTCCTTCGGCGAATGCGGTACAGGGGGTTGGGGGGTGGGAAGGGAAAAAGAATTTTTTTTTTGCAACAGGGAGCAAAAAATTTTGGAAAAATTACCATGGAAAGTATGTAAAAGGCCGACCGGTCATACATGTCTGAATAAAAAATTTAAAATTACTGTGGAAAACAAGTGGACAATTGCATTGTTTTTATAAATGAGTATAGTTAGTGTTCCTAATAAATTGGCAATTTGTTTCCGAATGGATTCCCTTTTTTAAAATTCTTATTTCACCATTCTCTTCTTCTATTTTTTCATGTCATAGTACTATCATTAATTGAAATGTCCTCAAAATTTTGCGTATTATTTTCTCTTATTTTCTCCGTGAAAACTCACGACTTCGATTAAAATTGCGTTCCAATTCAATGTAACTTCAGTGAAAATTTCTGAAATAAGTATTCCGCCACCGAGTTTTTTCACCCCGAATCTAAATATCATGAGTCTCACTGATACTATCCTCTCGTCGAGTTGTAATCTATTTTCAGTATGTATAAATTTCACCAAGAAATATCTGCTAGAGATAAAAATGGAAAATAAAATTCCTCTGGTATCGAGTGACTGGAATAAAAAAATATTTCACTCCACTCTGAATATAAATCTATGCAGTCATTTGGAATCTCGTGGTATACGATCCATTTTAATTTTTATGAACAAAAACTTCTGGTGTATGGTGGAAAGCTTCATAAATACCAGATGCAATGCACATGAAGTGAATTGTGAAACCATTTGAATATTAATCTCTTAAAAATTGCGGAATTACAGTTGGAGCCTCTTTACAATATGCACACTCACATTTTTTCCGGTGATGCAACTATCAATGGATAATTCAGGGATAATTGGCAACTATGAACCTCTGGATTGATTCCTGCAAACTAAGTCAACCCAGTAGAAATCCAATGCCGCGTGCACCTCGGTCCAGTGTTCCTCATCATTTTATTAAGCGTTGGCCGTTTTTTTCTCAGGAAATTCGTTTAGCTAAAATAGAAACGTCGGACGGACAAAAAAGCGGCTCCATGCCGTCCGGTGCGAGTGAGTCCCTGTCGATCGCTCGAACGACAGTGTTGCAACATTTACTGCCACACTTGAAATGCCCGTATAGCGGAAAACGCCAAAGTGGCAACAGAACGCTCGGGTCAACATAGCGATGTCGCGCTAACCATGCGACGGATGAAGGCTGGCAGCCGAGCTCGAGTAATCGAGGGTTAATAAAAACATTTTCCGATTTATTTATGCGTACTTTACAAAAAAAATCGTATTCTACGTTTGGAATATTGTTTTTCTTCGTCGTTAATTACGGATAAATGAACGTAAAATACGAAAAGAATATTGGTAAATTACGAAATGCCAAATTACGTTTATGTAATCGTAATTTACAACGATTTTGAGCATAATTTACGCTTCAATTTCAAAGCTATAATACACTTCACAAGGCGTAAAAGACGACTTCTCAAACTTAGTTTGCATTTAGGTTTTTTTGTGTTACAATCATTGCTCTGAATTGACTGGAAATAACTATTGATAGAATGAAAAAAGAGGAGCGCATCGCACCAGTGTTGCACAGGACTCCAACAGCAACGTTTATACGAAAGTTCAAATATCTCAGGATGCGCTTCCAAATTCGGCTATTCACTTAAATTGATGAACGATCATAAACGAACGATACTATCGTAAACGCACGAGAGGACTTAACTAAATTCATTCACTATAGAATTTATTGTCGAACGATTTATACATCTCAAAAGCTCACATTGACGTGTCGAAGCTGCGCATTGTTCACACCTTGTTTTGAATATCGAATTTACGAGCGAACTTGGATAGAGGAGCCCCTCCAAAGCGACCCTATCTGCCAGGCCCACTTCTCACTCTGTTTCTATACAGCCACCCTGTGTCTACCCCCGTATCCGCACTTCCATCTCTCTTTTTCTCCGTATACATTGCACATACCAACTTGCCGTCGTAAAACTTTACTCATCCTCACACCTCGTAGCCCACCAAGTACGTGGCGCATTTCGCTAAACGTTTCGCAGCACTCGGTGAGGTACTTGGAAGTCTCGGAAATCGCTGAAAATTCCCCCTCCCCCGGCAACACTATCTTTTCAAACAGAGACACCAGTTATCGCAAGGCTAGATCAATCGATATTAACTGCGATATACATACGAGTCCCACTACAATACATCCACCTGGAGATCTACTTTAGAGTGATGTGGTTTATATCGCTATGTTGAATCTCATCTGCCACAGCCTTGGAATAGTCTCTTATATTCTCCTCCTTTCAAGCATATCATGAAAAATACCAGAGCTCTCCAGCCATCTACCTACATTGGTGTATCTTTGAAAGGGGCGCAGGAGAAAGTGAGATAGAGTATCGAATGTTTTTTCAGCATCCACCTTAGTCGAGTGGTCCCAAGAAGAGTGCCTTTAGTGATCTTTTCAGAGCGCACTACGCTGGCGAGATGCCCTTCTCAAACTCAAAGAGTGAAAACGCAAGGGGGGAGAGTACTCTGTCTGCATTCGAGTATTCTTATCAAGGGACAATTGAGAAGAGGAGATAGTAGATTTATCTTTTTCACTGACAACTTCAAATATCCCTATCAACTGCATCGTGCGATATTGAACGGTAAACAGTACAATATTATGATACTTGAAGTTGCTTCTGCTGTTATATTACTGAGTTAGATTTGATCTATGTCTTTCACATCACGTACTGTAAAGATCGTCAAAACTTTGTCTGTCAGACAGCTAACGCACGGCTGTATATCATGAGCAAAGAGAGGAAGATATTTATATATTTATACCATTTCCAGTGGTATAGCCGGCCGGCACTACGCTGGCCTCAGGCAGCCACAAACTTTGACTATTTATCTTGGGTAGCGCGTGACCTCAAAGAACCGAAACGAGTGGAAGTGAGAAGCGCTGCAAGAAGTGGATGAGATGTATCATTTTACGCGTTACAGCGAGATAAACTTCAGCTTCATGGGGCCCTATAGAATAAGGAATCGGTGAATCCACAATGATAGCGTGTGTAATGGCCGATGGACTCCAATTATTCGAGGCAATGTGTGTGCTGCCCCGTAAAATTAGCATTACGCTCTTCTCATGGTGCTAGACGTTTCCTTCTCCCTCTGAAACAATCTATACCACTGCCGTTTGACAGTGTATCCACGCGTCCATGTGCCCACTCTCACTAAATGCCTATTCAACCCATGTACCACCTTTCTAATTCTGGAGCTCTGCTTGCATAATTAATTATTCCACCCCCTTCACTCCTGGTCAGACCATCGTCCGCCGTCTACTTTTCCCGAGTAGGATTCAGTTCAGAGGACTTGGAAAGACTGTGTCAGGCCCTCTTGCAACTTTGCGACACCTGCTTGGTTTCTCGTGACAACAGAGAGAAACTTTTTCAAGGGAGATAAGAGAAAAAAAAACGGAATTAAAAAGAAGAAAAGACAAACCAAAGAGAGAAAAGTGGAATGAAAATAAACGACTCGTCAGCGTAGTGTGATGAAGGCTAGTCTGGATAGTGGATGAAAGAGAAAACGAGACCGAAGAAAAAGCTTCATCACACTCCTCCCCTCCCTGGCCACTTTTTCTTTTCCATCTCTGTTTTTTCTCTCCCTGCTCTCAGGGACTAATCATTTATTAGCAGTAGCCTCTACCCGCCATCCCAGGAGGAATCGTACTTCAGCTAGATATAACTCAAAGACTCAATATTTTTATGATTCACTTCACGTATATCGTCACGAGAACTATCGCTGCACTCGAGCTCTGATTGATTCCAGGTTCATTTTTCTTTTTAGCACTGAAATTTTTCCATATTCCACGTATATCGCGTTGCAGGGGCTGTCAAATGGATATTATTGAATATCTACATTTCTATGTATGTTCGACATATATTCCATTACTCGTTGATGTCTTCATGTATCTAGGTGCGATACTTTTTGATTCTCCTGTGCTTCTCTCCATGCAATGCTCTCCATGCTTGCATTGAATCGCAATGAACTAGAAAAATCACAGTAGTGAATAGAATAGCAGAAACACGGGATGATACAGTAAATGAAGCATTCTGATGACAAACATCAATGTGGATATCGAATCTGGATGCAGCCAACGAGAAGTGCAAAAAAAAGTGAGGACAATAAATTCTTGCAATTGTGATGGTATATTTTCGTCGTACATGTACGCATTACCAAGTCTGCTCATATGTATTGCAGGAGGTACACCAGCAGAATTTCTCGACGCTGATTTTCCAGGTATACTTCGAGAAATGTCGAAATGCAAATAGAACATACACAAACAATAAGAAAAGCGGAGACAGTGGATTGCATATTGGCTTGATGTGGATTGTAAGCTGAATATTTAGTACTGCAGCTTGATAGTTCAACAGTGTATGTTTGATTTATTCGACGATGGGAACACATATGCAGATAACTTTGAGAAAAAGTAGCACACGGAAAAAGAAAATGGTGAAACATCGGAGATTACAAACATTTTGCCTGAGATCCACACGAGCGGAGGGCTTCAACAGAAAAACATCGATGTTAAGCCGATTTCACATATGTACAACACGGTTGGAAATCCAATCACAGCATCATCTGAATTTTCGATGTCGTGAGTTTGAATTCAATTGCAAATGAAAGCGTTCACAAAATTTCTTATTCATCTTGGAAAACAATCATTGATCAAAGCTTGAATTTCCAAACTCATCCTGAAAATTGAATACCACATACAATTCAATTTCAAAATTTTGAATATTTTTCAGTGCCATGTGAACTTGAAAATCGAGAATTACTTGAATATTCAAGAGATTAACTGATTTGTCAATAAAGAAATATGCAGCAATTTCCTGTAACTTTGTCGATGTGAAAAATTTCAAACTTTTTCATTTCAAATTTCAAGAGTAATATTCTAACAGTGAAGCACAAAATTGTCGGTATTACGGGAGGGTGTGCCTGTATAGCTCACCTAAGGAGAAATGCACTGATATCACGATTCATCTATTATCGACGAAGTTCATGAACTATTAATAAATGGTAAAGTTGAATATGACCAAAGGCACATTTTTGAATAGTTAATGAATGGCCCAGTTGAAAGATGAAAATCTGGTCAAACAAGGCATCCCACACGTGCATTTGTTAACTATTAACGAATTCATTACATACTTGGCGCGACCAAATCGGTCCCAGTCTTCAATCAAATTCATTTTTTAACAATAACTAATCTTTTCCATCAGTGCGTCAATTTTGCATCTCAAACCTTTACTTGGAATAAGAAAAATGAGTTCAGATTCTTCTTTGACTATTCAATGCGTTATTTCTTAAGTGCAGAGGCCTAACTCTTTCGAGAATTCGAAAACGAATAAAAGAGGGAAGTAATAGTCGATTGAGCGATTTACTCGCGAAATTCAACGTGAATAATTTAATGAACACCGGAAAACATTTGTTTTCAATGGGAAAAGATTATACCCGGGGAAGGGGGGGATCGACATTATGCGTCCAGATATGAAACAGAAAATGGCGGATTCTCTATCAATTCGTGTATTTTCCTAGTACAGTAAGTTTCTTCCTACGAAGCGGATAATGCCTTGCATACTGCAGTAGTTTGACTGTCTATTCAAATTCCTATTGAATAGTCAAATAATTAGCGGTGTGGAACGGAATTCTTCCGTTGAAGCGCTCGATCCTATGAATTTCAGGCGAAAATCCTGCGATTTCAAATCTATTATTTCCTTTTTTTCCATGTACGGAAATCACGTGAACAATTTCTTTCTGAAACGTAATCATAATTCATGATTGCGGTTACGTGGAAATCACTGTTCTCCGCGGAAATTTTACGGAGTGTCACGTAAAAGTCATGTTTCACTCCATATAAATGCCAGAACTAGGAAAAAAAATCATCTTTCGCCTCGCAATTTTTCAGTATTGTTAAATGAAGTGTTTTTGAATATTTCTTTCATAAAAATTTTGACGGTATAAGAAACATAACTCAGAATTGTAAACATTGAAAATAATCTTTTCTGTATGTCATGAGTAACTATCACCTTTTCTTCTGATGCGATAAATTCCCCTCCAGAATTTCCCAATGAATGAATAAAAAATGTTTTCTTAGAGCCGATCGAGAGTCGTGCGGAGATTCCCCCTTCGCCCACTTAAAATTAGTGGGGGAGACGCGCTTCAGTTTTGCGAACGCTGGTCAGCAGTGAAGGGGGGAGTGAGAAGACGAACCCCTCTCTCTCTCTCTCTCTATTTAGTGCGCCGGTCACCTGCACGGAAAAAACCTTCAGTAACTAATACATGATAAAATGTAAAAGTGGTACGTAATACTGAAATCAGGAAAAAATATGAACCGATAAATAACATTTCCCTTTTTAGTTGATGAAATTTTATGGATCGAAACGTAATTTTTACGTGACACTCCATCAAAATTCGCGTGGTAAATAGTGATTTCTGCGAATCTGTAGCGATACATCACAATTACGTCAAACAATGTATTTTTTATGTGATTCCTATTGTATGATAATTTTTTTCTCTACTGACGGGATAAACTTGTATAAATTTGTATGCTATCGAGTGGTACTGGTTTCAGTGTTTATACCTATCCACGTAACAATTACGGCTCGATCAGGGACACAGCTATGTGAATTTTGTCCTTTTTCATAAACTGTTGAGAGCAGATCCACGCCAAATCAGCAGGCTAAAAAAGTCGATGCTAAGGATTTTCGTCTTGATTTTTTTCTCAAAAGGTGGCGATTAGACAACAATTTTGAAAAAAAATATATATATTAATAACTGAGGGAGCTATGATTTTTTGGAAATTCCGAGTTTTTGTCAATGATTTTTTTTCAAATTAGCCACAATCTTCTCATCGAGGTTTCAAGCTATTGAATCGCACTTGAGCACACTCCAAGAACATGAAAATCCCTTCAAAATGAGCCATCATACATAGCATTATCTTCAGTTTGACGGAGTTTATACGAGAAAACATGTTTTTTATCAATCGTTAATTACTCAAAAAAAAATTTTTTTTTTAATCTTCAATTTTCACCGAAAATTGTCAATAAAACGACAACAATTGTGGCGCCAATTGGAGTTCGTTCTTCACTGTCCTTCAGCGGTTACTAATTAGTTAAATGAAATTTCTTCATTTAGACAAGTGTTGAAAAAGACCGAAAATCACTGTTATTCACGCAATTATCCCGTAAATACGTGAATATTCAATTAAATATTAGCAAATGATGACAGATGGACTCATCATATCTTCTATTATTCATCTTTACTAAGATTTTTTGAATGAAAAATTATTATTTCTTTAATTTTTCAATGGAAACACATTTGTATTTGGTCATTTGGCGTGAATCTGCTCTTAAACAAAACAGCTATTATGCTTGATGTACTGAAAAATCTCCTACTGCACAAACGCTTCGATACGTTGTAGCATTTCAATTTCTACTATTTCACTCCATCCAATAAAAGAAGTTTCACAATCAAAGTTGATTGTATGCGCTTTGGCAGTTTGCTCCGGAATTAATAAATCCCTTTTGCACAACCTGCCGAGCTTGTTGTGTTGAACAAGGCCTGGGATATAACACGGATGGGGCATTCTAGAGATTTATTGAATCAAAAAGCTCCGGGGAGAGCAAAACCATTCACTCTGTGATCCGGCATCAATTCCTCTCTGTGTATCAGTCGCCCTCTTTCTTCCTCCCTTTCCATTGGGGGTTTCATACACACATGATGCGTTCATTGTTGCCCCCGTTTGTTAGAAAAAAAACGAAAAATGTGGCCGATCAAACATAGTTACCTAGACGCATTGGTTCACATGGTAAAATTTTTACATCGAAATTTTTACGTCGATCATTATATTCGGTGAACAATCCCTAAAATGACTGACTGTATTGACCAATTTGTCGAAATTATCCTACATATAATATCAAATATAGAATTCCAGATTTAATACACAACATCAAATTATTCCACACGGAGAGAAATTTTTGATAAAAATTATCCTACCGTTCTGTAAAAGTGTATCATGAGTCATCGCTTCCTCACTTCTATCCCGAAATTTCGTAAAAGTTAATATATGATGATCAAATTTTATTCCACGTTAGAAAAATGTTATCCTGATAAACATAAACATTACCGTGCCGGTAGAGTAAAAATTATTGTACCAGTAGGGAAAATTTACCAACCGTTCTAGAATTTTCGTTGTTAGCTACATAAAAATTACTGGACTGGAATGGTAAAATTTATTATGCGCCAGGATAAAATTTCTCTAAAGTAGAATAAAATTTAATCATCATATATTAATTTTTACTAAATTTCGGGATAGAAATGAGGAAACGATGACTCATGATACACTTTTATAGAACAGTAGGGTAATTTTTATCAAAAATTTCTCTCCGTGCACTGACGCCCTTTCCCACATCGATACCCTAATTTATGGGTGACACGAAGAACCATGTTCTCAGTATTCCTGCTTACTACCTTGATAAATCAATAATACTTCGATAGTTGAGTCGCCCAGCCGAATTGTTATGGAAACGATGCCACATTGGAATGAGTTTTACTGCGCGAAAGACTTTTAAGACCAGCTTTTACAACACCCAACGTTAAATCTACCGTCCTGAAATGAGTTTTCGTGGTGTGCTTCAAACTCTAACCACAATGTCGATCCGTCGTGAATTAAAAGCCCGGGTGAGGGTTAAATTTAAAGTTTTCCCAGCGATCAGGATCGACAAAAGATAGTGACGATGGGTGGAAGGTGGTAGAAAGGGGGTAAAGGAGGGCAAAAGCCCAGGGAGAGATGGCTCCACCACGAAAGCTTTGCCGGAGGGCGAAGAGTTGTTGGTCGCAGTGCCTGTGCTAAAAGAGTCAGGTGAGTGGAGGTGGGGCTGTAGATAAGATAAGGGTGAGAAATCGTGGGGCTCCCTGAATGCGGTAACATTAGACTCTGGTGCATAACCACCCCTCTACACCTCGACCACTCGCTGTGTGCCTCGCTTCCCTCAGCGCCTAAACCTGGTGGTGTTTTCGATGTCCTCAAGTGGAGGAGAAGACCAGCCCTTTCATACACGTAACTAATACACACGCATTCAACCCCTGTGTCACACGGAGCGTGCTACGGACTCAGCGTGCCTCACCGAAAGGCCTGAAACTCGCTGAGCATTATTATGTAACCTATATTCAATGCCTCGTTGCTACCTCTGGTGTTGGTATATAGCTAAAGATTAACTGTACTCTCGGACGATATATACCTATCCGGAGTGTTACACGTTAACCCTCACCAGCTAGGCCAACTCACCGCGTCGTGACGTCTATATCGATCTTCTATGCCTACCAGTTGTGCTCGTTCATCGATGTGCAGGAAGGACAATGTCCTCTTTATTTACTGGCTGAAAGAATTTTCAATGAGGGAAAAGTTCTATGTGCTGTATGAAAATAGACGTTGTGATGTCTAGATTTGATGAATCAAATTAAAAAAAAAATTATTTTCTCTTCAGATTCATAATTCTCGAGATGATTCTAGGAATACGCGAGTCCATTTTTAGATGAGATTTTAGCCACCTTGGTGTCAAGTGCCACGTAGATCGCATAAACTGCGCTTCGAGATGATACATTTTTTCTTTCTTTTTGCTCTCTCACGTGATTTTCTCACGTGATCGCATTCCAATCACGGCGTACTGACCATCGATTAAAAATAGGAAACAGTGCAACTGCAGATGGAAAAATCCTTCGTAGGCACGACTATAATACGTCTTTTGCTCTTAGCAATAGCCTTAGATATTCACTATAAAAGGAGGTACACGAACCTATGAGACTCACTTCCTCTTGTGCATTTAAACTATCAAGTTGATTTGTCTGCTTTATGGAAAGAACGTGTGATCAAAACTCAGTTTCATATGTAAGTCTGAATTATAATAAAAATCTTTAAAACTCTTCACATGGCTAAAGAAGTTCAACTAAAATTGTTCATGTTCTCAAGTCACTATTGAATAATACAAAAATCCAGAAGCCTCTGAAATTCAATTGGCCGAGCAAGAAAGAACGAAACAATACAATAGACACGAATTCCTTGTAGCCGGAGCACTTTTGTTATTACAACTACAGAAAAATCGATAATTCAGTAGCGAAGTGGTAAAACGACACAAGTCAATTTTGATCATTGACCGGTTTTCAATAAATATCTCGGAATCTACGGAAGATAGCAAAATTTTTGTTACAACATTTTTTATAGAACCGATTGAGAGCTACAACAAATGTAATGACACAAATTTTGCTATCTCCGTTAGAGTCCGAAATATTCCTCAAAAACTGAACTGGGAGATAAGTCGACTTACCACTTCGCTACTGAATTGTACACATCGCATGGAGAAAACGATTCCAAGAAGAAAGAATCAACTAGTATCTTAATTTGGATGAATAAATTGGCAATCAACTTTCTTCCCCCCAATTTTATTCGAATCACCCTAGCCATCATCTAATTCTATTTTCAACAAGCTAAAATTAGCAGAAGGCATTAGCACACCTGAAGGACATTCGACTTTGGTCTCGCTCCCTGGAGTAAAGAGCATATTTTTCCTTTGACCCGAAATAGAGACAATCAGTAAGTATTGTGTTTGGACGTAACACCGTCATTCTCATGAATTTCTCAGCTAGTGAAAGATTTTTTGGAATGGTTGAGAGGATTTTAATTGTGTTCACTAATTCGAGGTTGATTGGTTGAATGAGAACTCCCGAGAATCTTTTGCCTGATTAAAACACCGAAGTGGAGGACTAAAAGTAATGGCCATCTTCAGTTTATTACAAGCGCCAACAAACTGTAATTATAATTATTCGTTAAATTCGAAGTGGCGCTCGTGCTGAAGGGTTCACTTTGATTTAAGTACAGTGTAATCTGTCAGTTAAGTATCGAGCACTTGAAGCTTCGTGCTGAATGACTGTAATAACGAGACTTCCCTTTAACAGCACCCACTGGAGTAAGTAAACTAGGCTTGGAGGTTTTTTCCTGTTTCTCGAGTGGCAGATGGAATATCTATGTTATAAGTTAACTGTTCGAGGCTAAGGCACAGTGAAAAGCTTCATGAATTAGTAAGTGAGTACGACAGTAGAGCAGGTGTCACTGACCGTTGAACTTTAAAATATGGCGTATAAATCGATCGGCATATATGTTGAGCAAGTCAATTAGAAAGGAGGTGATGAAGAATGAGAGAACATCCTTTCTGAGAATAATTAGAAATGGAGAGAACAAGTTGAAATGAAAGAATCAGACAATGACAAATTATTCGCTGGATAGAGACAAAAACGATGAGCAAATTATAATGAATTTTTTTCATTTTCTATTCACTTTAAAGTTTCCCTCCTTTGTACCGAATGCTGTGCTCACTGAGAATAATTACACGGGTATGATAATAAATAGTCACTAAGGGAGACGAAAGGAGGCTGAGGACATTGCTCGTCGGCATGTAAAATACACTGAGAGGTAAAAATATAAAGAACTGTCAGGAAAATAAGAAGCGAAAGAAAACAAGTGGAGTTAAGAGTGAGAAAAGCGTGGTATGGGCCAAAGGCAGTTAAAATTTTGCAATGCAAATTTTATTGTGGTTATACGACACAAATGCGAATATGTGTATACATGTTTGTGTAAATTGGTGTACATGTTGAAGTAGATCGACTCCAGTTTCCATTTAACCACATCTACTGTGGTGCGATGTATTGCGCAATAGTAACTGTGGGGCAGGCTGCAGTATCCCTGTGCTGCTGTAGAGGACGCACGTGTCGTTTCGTATACACCGGGAGGCAATTTACTTAAAATCTCCATTGCATTGGATGACAAGTAGTGAGATCCGATTGTTGCCAGACATTGCCGGCCTAGACGGCTCCAGAGCTCAACGAGTTGGTGTTTCTTTGAGTGTATCTCTTACATCTGCGAGTGTTCCATTCACAAGAAATGAATCCGACATTCGTTTCTGTTGACAATTTGAATATCATACGAAAAAAACAGATCGCTGGTCGGTTTAAAAAACAGTGACCGAGTGATCGCTAAATTTGGAAAAAAGATGAGAAATCAAGGGGCCCTGTAAGCCGATGCGTTCGAATGTCAATAAATATTGGAAATGAATAATAATAACAATACTCGGATGCATCCACTGTTCCCTTCTCACCAGGATGCGTCCGAGTATTTCAATTACAGTAGAACCCCTCTAATTCGGCGTTAGAGAATAGAAGGGAACTGGCGAGCGGCGATGTCGTTGTGTGTTCACTCTGCCACTCTCTCAATTTTTCTTCCTTTTGTAACCACGACTTTACAGTTTCTTTACTGACCTTCAGATTCTCAGTGATAGCACTAATCGGAGTATCATTTTTTTTCACATCATCAAACACTCGCAACTTCATGTACATTGGAGTCGATATGTTTACGGTTTTTTCCGAGTGTCGACATTTTTCCATTTTGGGAGGTTATCGCTGATTATGAAATGTGTACACAGCGTGTGCGAATAAACAAGATGCGAACAATAAAATTTCCATTGCGTTTTCTTGAGTTGAAATTCGCTGAGCTCTTTGTAGCCGAATAGGAATGCGGTAGACTCGGTTGCGCTCTCACTTGGTCAGAGACACTACCGCATCTCCTGATTTTACCTCGGCGAGATTTGATAACCAGTGATAGATGGTAAAAAGTTAATTTGTCCAACTGTAGTTGCATTCAGTGTCCTAGATGTCAGGGATGGGAATAATTATTGAAATTTTTTACACAATACTCGAGGGTGTTTTTCAATGCATTGTTACGCTGCAACACTGCACTTTCAATGCAAATTATGATATTATGAGTGTATCAGGGGGTTATGAGTGTATATATGTTTTTGTTCCGCATTATGATGCAAAAGCTCAGTGGTTGAAAATTGAACAATGTGCGCGTGTGGAACGCCCTATCGTGCGACGCCTGCAGCTTTCTGGGTAGTGATGGAGAGGGGTGTTGCGAGGGGGGAGACGGCGGCAGGGGGCGTAAATACATCTCATGAATTTAGGTTAGCATGCAAGCAAAACCGCAACACTTGGAGTGAGCTTGGAGGATTAATTATTGTCCAGGTAGGTTACTTGATAATCGGAACAAATTAACTGAGCACGATGGTCAACGGCTGATCCAGTCGCTGGGGTCACGCGCAACACTCTTCACTGTTGCTTTTCCTTGACACTTTTGTGATACTGCGGTTATAACCACCACTTTACGTACAAATATTTTCCTTTTTGCCGTTAGTCGATCTAGTACCACGCGATACCACATGCCGATGGGTGAATACAAAGAGTTGAAAAAAAGGAGGAGAAAATTCATTAGAGCGGAATTTCATCTCACCGCATATTGCGGTCTTTGCCAATGACAGAAACATTGTCAATGTCATTGCGTTATTTGGGTAGGATACGTTTTTTTTTTGTGAATTGACATACAAGATTGAATGTTCACTATTTAGCTGCATAATCACAAGAGGAAAAATTATTTATTGGCCTTGCGGTCTAGTTTTCTACTCTTTATTGTTATAACATATGGATTCTTCAACGTTTCAACCTTAGTTTTGGGTCCTTTTCAGACATACCTCTCACAACATACACTGTTAAAAATTTTCGTCTGATATTTCCCGTACACTTTTTGGAAATTTTTATCGAATTTAATTACTACCTAAATTTCAAGGAATTTCGTCATTGAAAATTCAGAATTTTGTGGAAAAATCAAAGAGAACTGCAAACTTCAGCTCCATGTTTCTCTGAAAATACATAGAAAACCAGAAAATTCCGGTAAATCTATTCTGGAATTTTCAGGACAGTGACACTGAATGCGATTTAGGGGGGAACAAATTATGAAATTTCAGATTTCACTGAAAATTCAATGTAATTGGGCACGGAATATTCATATTAGATTGGAAATTTGAAAAAAATTAAGAAATTCTCTTCTTTATGCTGCTTAAAATTCTGGAATTTTACTGAATTTTCAGTGAAACCTGAAATTCCATTATTTTTTTTTCCTAAATTGCATTCAGTGTCACTTTCCTGAAATTTCATTTTTTCTCTAACAATGTAGATATAAAAAAAAAATTTCAATAAAAATCTTTGTTATGGAACTATTATGTACACGAATTGGTTTTATCTTCAGTTTTTGCCGTTATCATTAAGTTGTAAAATCGTCCGATATTATGCTTTGACTGATGGTACCTCAACACTTGAAATAAATTGCCATATGAGAATAAAAAAATCTTCAATCCATACGGTCAAAGTAGAATGACCAGACAGTTGAGTTCCTGTGGGGTAGAAAAACATGACAATCTCCAGCGATAAAAAATGACCGGGGGAGTACAGTAGTGAAGGCTCACACTCGTTAATAATCGTTACATGTTGGCAATGAGACAGTGATATACGGGCTAAAAGAGTATATCGTTAAAGGCCGTGCAACGCTTGAACTTGGCAGGAAAAAGTGGACGTGTATGCACGTAATGTGAAAACTCACCCTTATTTTAGTTCTCCCTCTTTCTTATTTCGAACTATTTGGGCTTAGAATATTGTTCTCGATTCATGGACAATTGTTCTTGCTTAACTAACTCATGAAGATGAGAGCGGTTGAGAGTGTTGTACTTCAAAAGACGGGAGAAACTCCATTGTAATTTGAAGAAACGCCAGCTTATCTGCCACAACAGATTGCAAAGGATTATTGTTTGATAAGATGAACGAGTGAAACGATTGAGATAATAAGTATTGATGAAATTATCACATCATTTTCGTTGAATTTAACAAAAACTTATGGTCTCCCCATGTTTCAATTGTAATATACAGAAATGATTTAAATTTGAACTACTGATTTTAATAATTTTTTCTTTCGATTATGAGAGTTGGAATGATTCAGAATTTATGTATGGAAAGAAAATCAATCAACAATTTAATGAAATTAATAAAAATGATAAGACCCAAGGAAAAAATGATTATATAAAATAATAATCGATCAGAAATTATCAAAATATCAATGATAGTAATAAATGAAACAAGTATTAATAAAATTACCAATATGTCAAGACAATTTGAAACTAACAAATGAAGGATTAAAAATATCATCCCAAAAGATCAAGAACAAATTTCTATCTACTTATAACCATAAATAAAATCCTCAATACAATGGTCAATGATTCGGAATATCAGTCAAGAAATCCAATTAAATATAAATTTTAAATATAATATTGAATGAAAATTGTATGTTTCTTTGGACATTCAAAATAATACAACTTAATATTATCAACAGGATTAATTTCAGAAAATAAATCAAGTCAATCTCAATCATCACGAGTCTTCATATATTTCTGACGAATTTTATATTGTCAAAGATTATTGATTTTCCAAGTCATGTTTATCGCAAATATCACAAACGATTGTTTTAATTATTATCCTTTAATCAATTATCGTTAATTTATATGAAAAAAATATTTCAATATGCTATTCTTCTCATTTACTCATTATTCCTCAACAAATTATCGGTATATTCTTTCATAACCTATCAATCTTCATTCAGAGTATTGCGTCAACGTTCTTATAAATAAACCATCATAAAATTTTAACAAACGACAAAAATAAAAAATATGTTTCACCTTTATCGGGAATAGTTATCAATATCACGATTTTATAACCTCTATTTATATACCATTAAATATATCATATCTCCATTATCATCTTCATAATCTTCGCATATAAAAATATCCCAAAAGAAAATCACATATATATATAGATAGCCCAATTAAATATATAAGATGACACAAACAATAATAATTAGTATTTGCCCTTCGTTAAATTCCCCAGAAATAATTAATTGAGTCGTCACTCATAAAACCAACCAAGAATGTGAGCACGTGCGCTGGAAAAATTTTCAGTTAATAAATGCTCAATTTCTATTATTCGACTCGATATTTTCTCTCACTCTCGATAATGATAATTTATAAGATGTTGCGCAACAATTACAATGTCTAGACATTAGTGACAAAACCCATAAAGTGCATTTTATAATCGACCATAGGTTCAATTAGCACGAGGTTAAGGTTAGAAATGGGAACTACGAGAGCGAGATACTTATCTTGTCATGGCCAGCGGAGAAATGAGGCCGAGTCATGGTCAGTATTCGACTCGTGGCCTATATCCATGTGTCTTGGCATTAGCCAATCAAAATTTTGGTCGTTATATGCGAATCTGACGAAATTATCGATAAAACAGGTGTTATTATCAAGTTGATTATCGTTCTTGGTTGGATCTGCTGATGGCAGTTTTTTGGCATTCTTGGCGGTCTTTTTCTTTCTTGTTTAAATTTATCCCGTTTGAATCTTACAAAAATTGATTTCCTTACA
>NW_021680492.1:379991-396536 GCF_001412515.2 Diachasma alloeum | reverse complement strand
GAGCACGTGCTCTGGAAAAATTTTCAGTTAATAAATGCTCAATTTCTATTATTCGACTCGATATTTTCTCTCACTCTCGATAATGATAATTTATAAGATGTTGCGCAACAATTACAATGTCTAGACATTAGTGACAAAACCCATAAAGTGCATTTTATAATCGACCATAGGTTCAATTAGCACGAGGTTAAGGTTAGAAATGGGAACTACGAGAGCGAGATACTTATCTTGTCATGGCCAGCGGAGAAATGAGGCCGAGTCATGGTCAGTATTCGACTCGTGGCCTATATCCATGTGTCTTGGCATTAGCCAATCAAAATTTTGGTCGTTATATGCGAATCTGACGAAATTATCGATAAAACAGGTGTTATTATCAAGTTGATTATCGTTCTTGGTTGGATCTGCTGATGGCAGTTTTTTGGCATTCTTGGCGGTCTTTTTCTTTCTTTTTTAAATTTATCCCGTTTGAATCTTACAAAAATTGATTTCCTTACACAATGAACTGATGTCAGAATAAGAGACGACTCCAGAGCCCATTCGCAAGTGAACTAGCATTCGCAAAAAAAACAATTTGCATTTGAGGCTTGAAAACTATTGACTAAATTGAATCAACTAGACTTGGCTTGAGAAATCACTTTCTTGTCAAAAATAAATTATCCTCGTCGTTGGGATAAGTACAAAAACTCCTGACGAAAGTTTTTTCTTTCTCAGTGTAAGATATTTTCTCCTTATCAATTTCCGAGCCACGAGTTCCTTGATACCAATGAACACGCACTTATCAAAAAACTTTTTTTTCTCAGTGTACATATTGTTACCCATGGTATACCTATTCTCCCCGATACGAAATAGTTTCAGGTGTTCGGAGGATTGTTCACGTTGGATTCAAGTATTTTTTCTATTTAATTCGAATCAATCACTGACCACTACATGATTCGATTCACACGATTTTTTTCAGTGTATGAATATGTAAAATTGGTTTAACACCGGCTGATTCGAGGACGGGTTCACTCCAATAAATGATCTTTTTTGTGAAAATTATCAAAAAATTATTCGTTGTAAACCATGAAGGTTGTACCACGTGATGTTGAATGGTGTGATTCTCTTGGCTGAAATAGAAATGGCAAAAATTTTCAACAGTAATACCACTCGACTTTCAAAATTAAGCGGACATTTCCCTCCAGCTCACCTGCAAATCAACGAGCGTGTCAAGGTTTATACACGGAGAGAAATATTCAATAAAAATTGAATGTGTTTGAAGGAAATTTTACGGAACTGTCACGTAATTTTTACATAAAATCACGAAATTTTTCGCGAGCGTTCCGTAATTTTTACCTCAATCTCCTGTGAAAAATTACGATACCGTCACCTAAATTTTCTGAGTCGATTCCGTAATCGGTGAGCGAAATGTGTAGATAAATCTCTCCGTGTAGATAAATCCCTCATGCTGCGCGCTCAGGATTTTCAACACTCCGTTAGTCGGGCCATTAACATGGCGCTGCATAACCATAATTGACATAATGAATAATTTGAAATATCTAGGGAAGATCTTAAAAATAATCAATAGTGATCTAGATCGTATACCAGACAAAGTCCCGTGGATTTTTTCGTCCTCAGTCTTAGCCTTCGTTGTATATTCAAGCTCAAAGTTGACATGTTTTTCGGAAAATTTGCACTTTTTTTTAGGTTACTACAAGACTAAAAGTGTAGTGTTAAAGGGTAAATTATATTCATAACAAGAACTTCTTACACTTTAATTATTAAAACTATAAGTAAAATCATTTATCATGTTTTTAGAAGGTGAGATGGAGGAATGTTCAGACTTTGAATGCAATAACATAAAATAAACAATGAATGATATACAATAGAAGAAAATTAACTGCAAAATGCCCATTCGAAAGAATATTACTAATTTATTCGTAAAAATAACTATACCATATGAAGACAAGAGCAATTTCCCCCTTGTTTACATTTTGAATTATGGTTTAGTATGCAAAATTTCCATTTCCATTTTGGCTGAGTGCTAACAGGTAACCGTCCCCTAGTAATAAATTTTTAATATGTTGGCACCAGATTTTTTTCGTTACCCGGAGAGTCAGCGGTACTTTAGCATACAGTTCGTTAATTTTGATCTTAATTTATATGTAGAGAAAAATTCTCGTATTTTTTCCCGTGTTCGTTAAAGTGAAAATTGCTCTCGAAAACAGCGATTTTTGCCTCATGAATTTCGCCTCAGCATCATGATTTACGTGAAATGTAGGAATTGTGGTTATAGTTTGACAGCTAATTTGCAAAATGCATCATCGGAACCGCGATTATTCCCCTCGCGCCAACGTAGGAGGTGTTTCGTGTCAAGAACAGCGGTTTCTCTACTAGTGTAGTTTCCGAATCGTAATGGACGCTGCCACTCGTGTCGATCAGTATGCAGCAGCGTTACGTAACATCGGACTGGTGCACGGACGATATCCATTTCAGTCCCGTTGAGAGAACCAGAGTTGTATAGTTAGATAGATATCCAGTAAGAGAGAGTGAGAGAGAGGGGGGGGGGAGAGAGAGAGAGAAAGGAAAGGAGTGAATTGCAACTTGAACTCTATGTAAATATTCCTGTGTGTGGATGTATGATTTGTACTTTCCCCCTTCCCTGTACAAACTCCGAATGTTGAATACTTACTATGCTGGCCCTTTACGTTACTCGGTCTCGTGCTCGTTCATGAGTAAAATACATGGATAACTGATAAAGTTCGTCGGTTAATAATGCCCCCGGATGACGCTCAATTTTACTTTTCTCTATATCTGCCAACACCACCTTCAGTTTCCTCTCCCAATAATTCATCGCGGTCAGACGGAGCAAACGAACAAAAAGCTTTGGGCATACACTGTATAAAATTAATTGGGCTATGTCAATGCAAATTGTTCTTAATTGGGCAACGTTAAAACTTTGGACACACTGATGAAGAATATTGGAGGACCAGGCGACGCCATTCCGTTGATTCTACGGGCGAACTTTGATAAGGCACGTGTTTCTCAATGAAATGAGGAATTCACATTCATTATGACTATTATTGAAGTTTGATTGTTCAGGGCATATTAATTTATATTTAGCAAGTATATTATACATTATGGATTGAAACTTTCAGGAAGCAGTTGAAAAAAAAAAATTCTAAGAGAATTAGAATTTAGAGAGAAAAAATTTCCGCTTCACCCAGCCGGGAATCGAACCCGGGTCTCCCAGATACGCGCCGGGCACTCTTACCGACTAAGCTACCGGGAACCACAGAAATTCACTCTCAAATTCACCTCAAACACCGCCTAACCTCCTTTAGGCATTAAAGAATTCTAAGAGAATTAGAATTTAGAGAGAAAAAATTTCCGTTTCACCCAGCCGGGAATCGAACCCGGGTCTCCCAGATACGCGCCGGGCACTCTTACCGACTAAGAAAAATTGTAAAATTGTGAAAAAATTGAAAATTCCCTGGTAGGAGATGAGTGAAGGCCCAAAACAGGTTGAGGATGACGGGGTGCTGGTCAACATTGGGTCAGCCTCGTCTAATTTTGGCCTATTCCTCATCTCCTACTACCCTAGTAGAAATTTCATTGCACGGAGAGAAATATTCAATAAAAATTACGTATCTTTTCCGTAATTCCGGAGCGAAATGTGGTTGTAGGAAATTTTACGGAACTGTCACGGAATTTTTTCAGAACGTTCCGTAATTTTCATTTGAATCTCCTGCGAAAAATTACGATACCGTCACTTAAATTTTCTGAGTCGATTCCGTAATCGGTGAGCGAATTGTGAGTTGCGTAATTTTTACTGAACATTTCTCTCCGTGTGTGCAGAAGCGTCGCGGCGTAAGTTGGCGCGCGATATTGTCTTCTGCGGCGCAGTACCTCATAAAGGTACGCAGCAGGGTCGCTGAGTCAAGTTTCCGCGGGGTTTATGTGAGATGGACCTATCTGTGTCCGCCCTTACCTCAAATCCCGCCAATTAAGAATTCATAAACTTCAGATTATGCGTATTAGTTGAAATCAATCATTGCAGGATTAACAATTTGTTAGTGAATAATAATCGCTCGCAACTAATTGATGATTATTATTATCGATAAAGTGAAAAAATGGGAGCGCACCGCGTCAGTGTCACATAGGGTTCCAGCAGCGACCTAGCCGCGGAGTACGGCAGCGCACTCCGTGCGTGAACGTCGCTGCAACAGCCAATGTCGCAGAGCCTCTCACAATTTCTACTAGGGTAGGGTTCAAATTAAAAATGACGTGCATGATACCAGAGTAAAATAAAATTTCCTCCATTTTGCAGGGTGAAAAACAGTATATTTCCAATCTGGGGAGGTAAAATAAAGAAACCTTCCCCACATGATCACGATACACACAATTTGAACATTCTTTTCATACATGATTGTTGTTCATAATTATTTATTCATTTTTAATGAAATTCTTCACAATACGCCATTGGTTATCGCCCGAGGGCCTCTAGCTTGTTATTCACATTTTACCTACAATGTGCTGCTTGTAGACTGAACATGACGGAATAAAAAATAAAAAATATTCAGCTAATTATGAGCATCATACAACGGAAAAGGAAAAATAATAAGATATTGTACATTGTTACGACTGAAATTGTTTTTCATTATTGAGCGAAGAAATTTTCTATTCACATTTCGCATGACGGAGTTTTCTGGGAATACTATATCTTATTATTAACAATTTTCAATGAATCATTGAAATCATTTTAAAATATATTGTCGTATAAATTTCGATCAGAAGCAAATTGCTAATTTATTAGCAATAACGTATTGACTATGTTATGACAAAAGCAATTTCTCACTTGTTTCCCACATAAAAACTGCGATATTAGAAACCGAGATGAAATAAATTGACTCGAAATCATCACAAGAGGAGTCGATACTGCGTATTTCGAGACTGAGACGAGAGACAAAAATTTCCGCGTTCACCGATACCGAGACGATTCTTCCAAAATTTCATGAAAACTTTTGCGGCCTCACTAGTAAGGATAGGGTTACTTTAAACGAAAAGACCACCATAAGCGTTCTCATCAAGTGGCAATTCTGTATGTAAATATGACTCATACGTTTTACCTCCCCAGGTTGAAAATTAACTATGAATTTTGTATCAAATGATTTCCTCGATGTGTTGCGTATATCATGTACGCCGTTGCTGAGATGATATATTATCAGAAAGGCTATAAAGTATTCTCCAACGAATGTGACCTCGCACGGCTCGATAAACTGCAATTCTCTTGCGGTTCGAGCGCGGTTTTCGAGCTCAGTGACAAAACAAACAAAAATTTTATTTTCGTGTTATTGTCAATAAATTTAGCCAAAATGAATAAAAAGTAATCTAATTCATGGATTTATTGCCGTGTGATACATGTTAATAATGTGACATTCTCAGGTATTTTCAAAAATATCTGACAATGTGGAAATGTGTGTGTTGTGACAACAAGTGACCCTCGACGTAAATTCTCTGATCTCGTAAATAATCAAAATATATTTATTCCGGCTATGGCAGAAAACTCGAGATGATCCTCAATAATAAGGTAAATAATTCGTAAACAATACCTGAGAACTGAGAACGTGATTTCCTGAGAACTCCTCACCCTTCAGAAGCACGCAGTGTCATGTACACCGATACCTATTTGTTGTCGGGTGTGCTCGTGCTCGATCGAATTTAATTATTGTATTTTGGGAAAAGGATATTATTCAGTAAAGAGAAAGATTATCGAGTCACTGAACATTCTGAATTCTAAATAATGGAACTAAATTAATTTTATAAACAGAAAAACACATGAGTTTGCTACAGGCGGGTCGTCACCCAAAATAATAATAATAGAAATGAAATAAACAAGTATAATGCTCCGGAGGTAGATACAATATCCAGAAAATAAACAAAATAAGAAAAGTAGAAACAAAAAAAAGCGATTAATCCCAGGCCATTCAATGGATGGACTCCGGTTGCCAATTTGTGCCCAGTTAATTCAAATAACAAACCAAAAGGAACTTCTCGGGTAACTAAGTCGCTCTGACCGTAACAGTCTTTAAACTTAACCCTAACAATGTAATGATTATCAATCTATATTAAATATCGCAGTTCTCCGGTCCTACGCATCGAGCTCTTCTAATACCTGAGAAGATTCCTCTCTAATACTGACAGATTCGGTTGGAGAATTAGATCTTCAAATGAAAAATACTTAATCTAAAAGAATACGGCAAGGCGTAATTTGTTGTGACTCGAGCAATGCTAGACTCCGGCTTGACCTGGGAAACTAAAGGCTCGACACAATTCAACTCGTCAATGGAGAAACCTGGAAATGAAAAGACTCGACAATCCTGGCGGCGCGACTAGAAGCCCTTGACTAGGGTCTGAGCAGACCAGAAGGCCCCTGTAGAGAGCCCAAAACCTCCTCAGGACACTAAGAACTACTATCGCCGCGAGTCTTCACCCAGAACCAAATCTCTCCACCCGATATCTTCTCTACCAAAACTCCCAGAACCAATTCCCAGACCGATAAATACCTATAACACTAGTCTCGCCCTGGTATCTCTGTCAATTATCTCGAAAGAGGCCGGCGCCTAAAAATTATCGTCAATACGCTAAAAGCTATTCGTTGTGCGTACGATTGTCTCCGGAAGGCACTTTAGTTTCCGAACTTTACGATGCAAAACCCAGATCTCTCGAATGGCGTCGGTCGCGCACCCCGGGCAGCGCCCGACACCCCAAAAATCCCTCACTTTTCCCCGAGACTCGAAAACGGTATTTTCTCCCTCGAAAATGAGGGCAGACGGCCCTACGACCCCTTCAAAACTATTCGAAAATTAACCGAAGGGCGCAGGACCAACAATTAATATCAAAATATATTCTAGAACACTCAGCCCCAGCTCGCTCACGCACGTGGTGTCTCTCCGGTGATCCCGCACGTGGTGTCTCTCCGGTGATCCCACGCCGGTTGCTTCTCGAGGCCGAAACTCTCTCGAGGCTCTCCGGTGCTCCTGATGGTCATTCGCAGCTTGGACAACGAGCTAGGACCTCGCGAGTATTCCCTAATCTCTACGCTACCGCGAGACTAGTATCGTCCGGTGGTTTTCCCTTCAAACCCGTTTTACCCCACACGTCGAATCGAGGAAAAGAAAACAATACCCTCATTGTCACAATAAAAAAATCCGAAAAGCAGTAGTAATTAGTACAAAGATCCATGTGCTGATATCATAAATGAAGGAGATCAAATTGTATTTTTCGGTACCAGAAAAAATACTGTACACACCCAGAAAAATGGAGTAAATAAATTCAGATAAAGTTTATTCAATTCAAATAAATCTTTAATCAGATTTACATAAATTATTTATTTGATTCAAATAAAGTTTATTCACTTCAAATAAACCATTTTTCTGCGTGCAGATTCATAAATTGCGTCTTGATTCTAGTGTCAACACATGAATTTTCATACGAATCTTTTGTCCTTGTACCAATGTCCAAAATGATTGGCTGAAAAATTATCAAACCGCAATTTCTAAGAAGTTTTTGTGAACTTCTCGACCTTTCTAGGTAGCTGAAGTTTTCCACAAAGAATGAAATGTTCAGGTACTGAGTGAGTATTTCAGTTTTTCATCAAAAATAAATATGCTTAGAAGAGCTTACATCTTGGATTTGTTGAGGAAATATATCGAGGATGAAAATAGAGTCATATGTGGTTTAGTGAAGGAGCAACCATACATTCGAAGATGAGGCGGTAAAAGTGGAGTTGGAAAGCTCTCGCGGCTGCACATAATGTGGTTGGTGTGTCACTGAAGTTTCGTACACTTGAAGTAACTACTTCAAGCTAGCTCTCAATTCGAACATGACTCGTACATTAAAGGTTAGCGTTCTGTTTAGTGTAAGCGGGAGTAGACGTCAGAGAAGGGCGGGGGGCGGGTGAATGTAGCCTTGGGATCGCTTCCGGAAAACATGAGACTCTTGAGGCACTTTGAAACCCGGACGGAAACACCAGGAACACGCGAGTGAGACGTTTCCAGACAAAGAAAAAAGGTGAGAATAAAGTGTGTCACGCACTTTACTTCAGTCTCAGTGGAAATTATAAATTAGAAGTTTTCATGTGCTTTACTGAAACAATTATCGATTACTGACATTAGTGAGGAGAATTATAGTGCCTGAAAAGCAGATTCTCGGACAATTAGAAAATGTCGCTTGAAAGAAAAAACAATTTGTAATTACTTCAATTGTAGAATTACTTCAATTGAGTTGTCAATAAAAAAATCAGAATTTAAATTTAATTTAAATTGGTTTAATATTTAATAATATTTGCGTCAATTGCTTCTCATTTTTCAAAGTGGACATTTTTTTTACTCAATTTATCTCATGTGCGCATAACTGAATGACACTGTGTATAACTTGAGATTTCAGTATTTTGTGATTGAATTTGATGCATACGTTAAAAAATCTAATGTGCACGTCTTATTTGATTTTTACGTTTGTGCAGGAACCTAAATAAATGTGTATAAATGAATGTGTATAATTTTTATGTCCGTGAATCATGCCTTCTGTGCGAACATTTACATATTTTCTCAGCATTTAAAAATACATTTAACAAGTCTGAAGATTATCAACTGTCTAATTTTGTTACAAAACTGAAATAAAGGACATGTCACTTGTACTTTTTCAACGGGAGAAAAAATCCGTTTGGTTAATATGCAGGAAAAGTTTGATATATGTGGCCATACATGATTTAAAATATAAGAATGGAATATTTTAGCTTTTTCATAGAAAATGTGTTCATGAATTTATTCCAGTTTTTTGTAATATTCAGAGAACTCCATAATGTATGGAATATTCAATTACAGAATTCTCAAGGAAACGAAGTTATAGGATTTCATAATGACTCATTATTGAATTTTAGAACGGTGTCAATTATAAATGTTATAATGTCCTTTCAATTCGTGGGAAAAGTAGGGGAAAAATGTGACTGCGGGGCAAAATGAGACCCTTCTGGTTCTTCTAGTTATTCCATGAACACTGTTAGAAAATTACTCTTGAAATTTCAAGTGAAAACGCTTGAAATTTTTAAGAACGACAAAGTTACATGAAATTTCTGCAGAATTTTTCATTAACGAATCAGTTAATTTCTTGAATATTCAAGTAATTCTCGATTTTCAGGTCCATACGGCACTGAAACACCTTGAAAATTTTGAAAATTCAGGCAATGACTTCTCTGAATTTTCAATCTTCTGAAAATTGAATTGTATGCGATGTTCAATCTTCACTTTGAGTTTGGAAATTCGAGCTTTCATTGAAAAATCAATGATCGTTTAACATGAAGAATCCAATTTTCTTGAATTTTCAAGATGAATGAGAAATTTAGTGAACGTTTTCATTTGAAATTGAATTCAAACAGTGACTGAAACTTCAAGAAATTTCTAACAGTGAAACAAATGAGTTCAGTGTTTTTTTTTCATGCAACATTGTCCAACAGATCACGTATGTAAGAAAATGAATTGCTCTTGACAAAAGTTATTCTTTTCTCAGTATATTCAGAATTTAGTCAATCCATTTTTTCATGATGTATTGAATCTGTTGAACTTTGTAGATTTCATCCAACTTGATGTTATATATAACCGTGTGACTATTCGCACCGAATACTGATGGCGTACAAGTCATTTTTACGGGTCGGAAGATTACTCCACCGGTGACTCTTCAGCTCAGCCTAAACTACGAGGTACAAGTGTCTTATACGGGCTGTTCTAGGTGCGAAAAATGAGATGTATAAGTCGATGGATTTATCCGGTCATAAATAGCCGTCAGGTTTTTTCAATGCGCAATGTCAATGAGTACTTTGCATTTAACCTCTCAAGTACGGCGGCCATGCCACATATGGATCCTTTCTGTGATTAATCACAATTCATCATCTTTCGTAGTATTGTAGATATCGAAATTATAAAAATTTCTCCATGAAATAGATAAAATTATCAACACAATACGACTCGATTTTTTTTCAAGTCATTTTGAATATTTTTCTTCAGTGCATAAACATTACGGAACTAAATTCGATGTCAGATGCATATACAAACCTCTCGTTTATCGAGCTAATTTCCATCAAAAGTTCTCAAATTTTTACCGAACATGCTCTATACATTCCTTTATCGAATGCAATAAATTAAGTTATTTAGAATTTTTTCCGGAACTCCACAGGGATTAACTTTTGGGTACTATTGTCTTGGGATATACCTCAGGCGATTGAAGAAAAATTACATACCTCAAGTAAATATTGTTGCGAGTTCCCCCCTTGAACGTACAACCTGAGGTATATTCCATGATAGACCCTGCACACTCTTGTCTTTCGATTCTAACTTCACTTGTCCTCGACTCCTGTCATTAAAAACATCTCTTCGTTGTGTTCTTATAAAACCGCCCTTTCATTCAACTGGTGTTGTGTCTCATTTATTAAGAAGAACTAACAATGTGTTTGACATATTAGAATTTTTTCCCCAGTATACTAATGAATTGAATGCTTTATATCGATTCTGTTCTGATTTTGATGTGATTTTGAGGTTGATACAATACAATGATGATTGCCGTCATAGAACGAGGTGAGTCGAGGATTCCTCGGTACCATGGAACCTGAATGGAAACAGCCGATTTAGTCCGATTATTTTTAATCTGGATTGAGCTATGAACCATGCCCAATCTTGAACAGAGTTGATGAATTGGAAATTTGATGAGAGTGGTAGCATGACACCGTGGGAAACTTCTTCACACGCGTACAACTTAAGAACGTTCAACCTTGTCTACTTCATTTTCTACGGCAATTCCATGCGCTCGAAAGTTTCTCTCTATCATCATGTTTCTCCTTGAATTCTTGCATTTATCCCACATAGTTTCATTGGCTGCATTATGAATAAAGTGCTTCGAGTCGTCAAGTACTGCGATTTTATGAATTTTCATTGCATGCGCGGAGGCTTAATATGGGCGCTTGCGAGATGCATGGCATTGCTGAAGGAATGAGTGATGGGTGCACTATTTACGAATAATATAGGCAAAGATCAAGTTAATAATAACTTAAAGTATTGTATGCTTATGTTTCATTAATGCAGTCACGTCATGACGTTCATTGAATATACTAAACCCTAGATTGACCACCCATAGTAGCCGAGATATATTCTGTCTCCATCAAAGGCTCGTCTTATCCCATCTCGTGCGGAGCCTCAAAATCAAATACTAATTCGACTTACATCGAGTATTTAGTGACGGAATCAAGCAAATGGGTAGATACACGGACAGAAATATTCAGTAAAAATTACGGAACTCTCACTTCACTCATCGATTAGGTACGGAATCGACTCAGAAAATTTAAGTGACGGTATCGTAATTTTTCACAAGAGATTCAGATAAAAATTACGGAACTCTCACTTCACTCATCGATTAGGTACGGAATCGACTCAGAAAATTTAAGTGACGGTATCGTAATTTTTCACAAGAGATTCAGATAAAAATTACGGAACGCTCCGAAAAAATTCCGTGACAGTTCCGTAAAATTTCCTACAATCACATTTCGCTCCGGAATTACGAAAAAGATACGTAATTTTTATTTAATATTTCTCTCCGTGTATTGCCGGACAATTTGAAACTTTCCTTCTTTAAATAATGTAATTTTCTACTTTTTGCGAGATCGAAATTCAATCCGATTCCATTATAGCAGTCTTGATCAAAACAAGTAGAATATAGTAAGAAAAAGCGACAGTAGTGGTCACAAGGTTTGACTCAGGAATATTTCCATTCTCAACTTGAATATTTTAAGAAAAAAAAACATATATCTTTTTTTTGAATATTTCTATTTAAAAAAAAACGATTTCATGTTATTTTTTAGTTTTAAAAATTACAATTATATCTTTGAATTATGTATGTATGCATTAAGGTTTTGGAGAGGAGGACGAGGTAGATTCGAACACGCAAGGTCTAATCATTTCTGTCAGGAAAATTTCCCATTCAACACGACAAAATGAATGAGACATTTTATGCCTTGACTCTTCACAGGGAATCGATGAAATATACCGCAGAGAATATTATTAATCCATGGAATTATCTACTGTGGCCAAAAAATTATTTTTTTTTAGTAATGGACGATTGAAAAAAAAAGTTTCCTCGTATATTCCCCGTCAAACTGAAGATAATGCTATGTATGACATCTCATTTTGATGGGTTTTTCATGTTCTTTGAGTGCACCAAAGGGCCATTTGATGACTTGAAACCCCGTAGACATATTGAGGCCAATTTGGAAAAAAAAATTTTTTTGGACAAAAATTAGCCATTGCCAAACTCATAAATCCTCAATTATCAAAATTTTTCAATTTTTCTTTTTTCAAAATTCTTGTCTAATCGCCATCTTTTCAGAAAAAAATTGAAACAAAAATTCGCAGCATCGACATTTTTGGCCTGTTGTTTGGCGTGTACCTGCTCATATTACATATCGAAATATTGGAAGTGCCTAAAAAAATCATGAAAATAACGAATACTTGAAGATTGACGATTTTCCTACGCGATTTAAGGGATTTCATTTTCGATGAAATCATACTTGAGTACAAGAATATTCTAACGCATGAGATGTTTCTCAGACCACGTAGCTTGAGGCGCCGGGGAGAGTTGCAGCGATTGGAGAAAAATTACTTGTGTCAACTAAATATGTTACAGATATGAGAAATTTTTTTCTCAGTGTGCCTATCCTCCTACCCATTTCTGTATGCGATAGCTAAGATTATACTATAAACATAAAAACAGAATGAGGGCATAAACAATATGGACAATGAATGAAGATTAACCTTCTGTAATGATAACTTGATAGCTTTTCCGGAGGCAACTGCATTTCATGCGCGTGTGGATCGTGCGCCCTTTTCCAAGCCTTAGAGATAAGCCTAGATCTCCTTAAATAAGACAATTTTCGGTGTAGTATGCGTGCGTATCAGCATACTACCTGTAATGATAATTCTCCTTTATTGTTCACCCACAGGGACCTCTATCGCCATTAACCAGACACATGTATTAGAGTTCTGCTATCGGAAATCATTATGAGTCCTCTATACCGAAGCTGTACACTGAATGGTAGTCCAATGACTGGATCACTGTGATTAGGTAATTGAGATGAAGTGAAGCTAGGTGCCACTGTGAAGATGACGCTCGCGCAATGCAGTTGATGTCAATAATCATAATCACCTGACCTTGACTGATCTCCACACATTGCTCATAACGTGTTTGCACAGTACAATTAATGAAGTGATTCACTTGGTAATGGTAGAGTTCGAATAGCTGGCCGGACTCAATCGCCACACACCCCAACAATGATTATCGATTGGCCTGGGTAGTTGGGTAATTGACAATTAGTCTTTGAATTGGTGCTTAATCGCTTTTGACACATTGTGCAACCCAAAGTCTACGTAAACCTGCATGTGTGAGTTTCACCGCAAATGTACGTGTGAGGTAGTATGTTTAAGAGGTTGTAGCTCACACTGACCATAACAGTGATGGGATTCCGTCGTCAGTCAGTTCCGCCTGTTGGTTAATTGATTGGCCTGAAATTCCAATAAATCAATAGACTGGCCGGTTCACAAAAAAAGGGAGGAAAAAAACAACAATCCACGAAGCGTCCACGTTGATTACGGTTAATCAATGATTGGTTCATTCTTTGAACACATATACCCGCTAGTAACAAACTTTCAAAACGTGCTGAGATGCATGTCGGTGGGTAATCAAATCGACAGGTACTTTGGCCGCAGATAGTTCACTGACTACCAATACGTATCCACAAGTGCCGGAAGGTATCCACAGACTGCATACATATACATGTATCTATATCATCGATGTATATATATGCACAGCGATAAACAGTATCTATTCATGCATACTTTAGCGGCAGCTGCTCTGGCAGTTCCAATTCCCAAGCATGTCGATACACATTGGTTGAAGGATCGTTCACACTGGACGAAAGCCCCTCGTTTCTGACCCCTTCGCTGCTTTTTTCCGCCCCAACACAGTCCTCTATCACCAACTGTATCAAACTCTATACGTTTTTCATTCTGTACATGAGCTCTCATCTATAGCGAGATCGTCCGCACCCTGACACATCGTCGTGCAAAGCTCGAAAATATTTACGACGCTTTGTCGAGACTTTCGGTCACCGATCTCCACACAGCCGTCTGTGTTCTCATGCACCACAGTGTTCTTCTATATACAACGCGATGGAGAGTTGAACATCACCCCTGGGGATATATTCGGCTCATCCGGGTGTTTGTACTGACCCGCGATATCCCCGGTCATGGCGTGGAGAGGGAGTGTGTACAGCGGATTTTGAATTTAACCAGTTCTACGCTTGAATTCTATCCATCTCAATTGCACCGCGGTAGAGAGAGAGAGAGAAAGAGATGAGAATGGAGGAGTAAAGTGAAAATGGGTAGCGTTGGCTATAGGTTGATCGTTAAATATGCAGTGGTATACGACTAGTTACATAGATACCTACGATAGCCTATGGGTAATCACGGTTGTGTTACAACGGAGCTGTGGTGACAGGTACATATGTATGTATCGAGTAATTAGTGAATGCTAATTAAATTAGTCATCAGTTAATTACCGGTGTTGCGAGACGTCACGTCGTAGCAGCGAACTGGCATGACTTCACGGGGAATAAAAGAATTGGAGATGAGGAAAGCGCCATGTGATGCGGTATATCGATGATCCTTCCCATTTATTTGGATATTCCATTGAGGGTATTCAAGTAGTTTGGGCAATTTTTTCTAGGGGAAATCCTCTTCAGAGTTTATAGAATAGACCAGGAGTACACTGATAGAATGATTCATTTATTCCAAACGAGATGCGTTAATTATTACCGAATGGTAGAGGTGAATATCACCGAATAAATATTCGTTAGTAGTTGACGAATGGTTCCCTTGAAAGGTGAAAGTCGAATCAAACAATGCTCCTCAAATATGCATTTGTTAACTATTAAAGAATGAACATTGGGTGACACCGAATAGACCCTAGCCTCCAACCAAATCCATTTCTTAACAATAACTCATCGTTTGAATCAGTGTATTTTTTAGGCGCAATATCGACCTTAATTTTCGAACATTTTTTCGAGAAAACAATTTTTGAAAAAATGAAATTTAACACATTGCCTCCGTGAGAGCTGTTTACTCCCACCTTCAATCCAATAGTACACACAACCGTATACGACTTTATTCGTTACAGTCTAGTTTTTTTTACGACATTAAAAAACATAAATTTCCGGGTAGATAATTGCAAATAATCAAATTAAATGCTTCATGATTGGTACAACAGTCATATTGGTTTGGTTTGAATCCGCGCATTCCTGATGTCTGGCAGCGGTCCACTGAAGTGACTAGTCTGACCGAATTTACGAGGGTATATGGAACATAGGTGCAGTGTTGGCGTATCTATCAAGATCATGGAGGTCTTGAAATTCTGCAAATTTTGCAAATTTCAAATTTTTGGGATTTAATTCCAGCCATGTCCTCCTCGTGAATCGTGGATGATGCCAAGAGCTGGTAAGGTTCGTCAGAGATTACTTTGCCATTAATTGACATAATCTCATATGCATACCTGTACATTATAAATTATAAAAAATGATTGCCTTAAGAAGGGAGGCGGATGAGCTCGTACATCTATATGAGCATATAAATTTAACCTTACATGTCTCTTAGAGGTTGAAATTGAGTCGAAGTTATCCAGAACATTCACAATGATACTTTCTAACATTGGTTTTAATCATTTGAAATTTAAATTTTGAATTTGAATAGCATATGAACTTATTAATATTATATTTTACAACCGTGTCACCTAGTACTAGAAATACTTCACATTTTGAGCCCCTACACGGTCCAATCCCGTTAATTACGGTGAAAAGCCTAGAATTTAATATTAAAAGCAGAGCGAATTTCCAAACTTCAATTCTGATTTGTATTTACGGGGCTAGTATGATCATTATAGGTTAGACCATCGAGAGTCAAATATGAAATTGAGTAAAATATTGTTCACAATATTCGTTGAAGAAACTCCCGAAAAAATGTATTCAACTATGCAAAATCCAAAAAATTATGGCGAAGGCAAGATTTTGGACAAAACTAAAATCTTGCTTGAGAAAAAGGTGCCAATTTGAACGAAGTAATTGGATATCCTTGAGTACACTTGTCAAGTATTTTCAGGGATTTTTGACTTTATTACCGCTCATCGCAATTTATCGAATAGCTCATCTTCAGCTTTTTTGTTGGTGTGCAACGATACAAAAATATCACAACCAATATTCAGTTATGTATAATAGTATTGGGTTATGAAAGGACTCGACAATTTTAAATTTTCCACAACTGGAATCTTTTCTTCAAGTGACGTTCAATATTACCGTGTTCCCCTGGCTTTCTACAATTGGTTGAGACGCATCCCTCGCTCCACGAGTCAAGTTGGCAGCTTTGATGTGTGGTATAGATTATTCCCCACGGTTACACCCTCAACATTCATGCCCCCCCCCCC
>NW_021680492.1:376783-379981 GCF_001412515.2 Diachasma alloeum | reverse complement strand
ATTCCCCCCCCCCCCTACTTTCCTATCTACGTCAAAATC
Source organism: Diachasma alloeum (assembly GCF_001412515.2). Taxonomy (NCBI): domain Eukaryota; kingdom Metazoa; phylum Arthropoda; class Insecta; order Hymenoptera; family Braconidae; genus Diachasma; species Diachasma alloeum. Next base: position 379,942 of record NW_021680492.1, on the reverse strand, counting down.
ATCCACCCTCCTTTGTACCCTCATTGAAAATGCACACACAAGAACACTAATAGGAAGTTATCAAAGAGGGAGGAACCTACCATGAAAGCACCCACAGAAGTTCGTCTTTGCGTGCAGCTCATGGGTGAGTAGTTTCCATCTCTATTTAAATGCACCCCATCGTTTTGTTCGGGGCCTTCTCATTATTTTCATATTCATTAAATAAACACTGAATATTGACCGGCTTTGCAGTTCATAATTCACTCTGATGTCAATTAATGAGTTCAGTTGACATTTCGGTTAAGGATGTTCGACAGCCTTTTAGCCAAAATTGACGTTGTTTTCATTTTTCTGGCAAATTATCGATGGGAGTGACGTGAAAAAATATAACGATTTTGTGGTTTGTCATTCTTTAATGGCTCACGAAGTTGCGTAGTGGTGCGATAATTTTCATGCGTTTTTTCTACAGTTTTGTGATTCATTTTAAAAGTTTAGAGAAAACGCAGGAAAATGTTCTCACCACCTTAAAATTTCGTCAGTCATTAAATAATGACAAAACGCAAAAACGTTATATTTTTTCACGTCAATTCCATCATAAGTTTGCCAGAAAAATTAAAAAAACGTGAATTTTGGCAGAAAGGGTGTAGAACATCCTTAATTCGATATGTATACCCAGATAAGTCATGAAGTGTGGTACACTCACATTGACAAGGAATAGAATATTTCACATGGACAGAAGACCCTGAAGAATATAAAATTGATTTTCAATATTTTTGAGAATTCGTTCTTAGAACTTCCGATTTTAAGAACTCTAGATCTCTAGTCTTGGTGCTATCGGTGCTCTGAACATTATGATTAATTTTTAGCTTGATCCGTCCATAGTCACTCATATTTTCCAAAGTTCTTACACTGAGAAAAAAATTTATTTTTGCCAAATACTCATTTACTTGAGAGAAGTATTTATTTTTTCAATACCGTATTTCTTCAGTCGAGTTATTCCCAAGAAATCCTCATTAGGTTTTAATTATAACAATTATATTGCTCTAGAAGATGATCATGTTAGTTATGATCTTGAATGAACTCCCTCAATAATTATTAACATTAAAAAATTTATCGAAATTCTTCCTTCTAGAAAATAAGAAATTTTGGAAAAATGAATAATCTTGCAGGAGTTCATCCAAGGCCTTGTACAACATAGTCATGCTCTAGAGCAACATGATTGTCATAATTGAAACCTAAACAGGTTCGCTCGGGAATAATGCGATTGGAGAAATACGATATTGAAAAAATAAACACTTCTCTCAAGTAAATGAATATTTGGCAAAAATAATTTTCTTTCTCAATGTATCGTTTTTTAAAATGGGGTGGACCAGGGACTTGAAATTTTGGGAATATCTTTTTAATGTGGTCAACACCATATGATCCAAATATTGCGTCTTTATACCATTTCGAAATTTTCACCAAGTATACTTACTGCGGAAGTACCTTAACCCGGTTTACCGTTTCGCTACTGAATTATTTTCAATGGCTTCGATCTCAGAAAAGTTGGGCCTCATTAATCGCTATCGTTCCGTGTTACCTCATGAATATATTATATATTGAAACATTGGAAGTGCATACAAAAAAATCATGAAAACAATAAATTCTTGAAAGTTGACCATTCTACTGCGCGATTTGAGTTCATTTGCGACAAAATCATACTTGAGTACAAGAATATTTCAAAGCATGAGACCTTACTCGGGCCATGGGAGTTGAAATGCCTAGAAGAAATGAGGGATTGAGAAAACATTACTCGTCTCAAGTAAATCCGTTTGAAATATTAGATTTTTTTTTGTCAGTGTGCCTATAATATTAAATGTCACACGCCAACACCGTCGCGAGGTCCACGTGGCATTCAGTTTATAATAATAGGGCGCCTCAGTCATTGGAAACTTTGGGTGATAGGACAAAATTAAATCCATCGGCAGTTTCTGAAAATTTAAGTGTATTTACTCTGCTGTAATGGAATTTCCTGTCTTTGAGATCCAATGATTAGATAAAAATTTTAGAAGAGAATGTTGGAAGTAGTTCCTTGAATAGCTCATGAATCTTCCTTGATTACGAATTTCCTTGAATTTACCCCGGGGGTGGCTTTATTTACTTCTCCGTTGAGGGTTGGAATAGCAGCAGCAAAGGCAGATGAAGGATTTGGGTGATCGGCTTAACTCCACTGTTCCAATTATATTGAACAGCCTTGTTAAAGCCCTTACCGGGGCATATTCAATCACGCTGAAATTCATAATAAGAAATTCATAAGGAAGAAAGCGTTGTTGGTTACTGAAAATGTAACTCATCACAGTGAGTACATGGAGAGGGACGTTGGACAAAAATTACCCAGAATATTTTTCCCAATCAGAGAGCAGTATTTGAGGCTGCCCGAGAGTTTTATTTCGGATATTTCGCGAGTCGAGGATTTGGTTCTGATTGGACGTACACAGGTCTTTCAAGATCTCTCCAGACCGTGGAAAAAGTGAAAAATGAAAAGAAAATTTTTTCACCGGAGACCAAAGTGTCGGATCTTGGATTTCTCCGGAAGGGAAAGTCGGTCCAAGGGTCACAAGGGTCACAAGGGTCAAAGTGTCAGATCTTGGATTTTTCGCCAAAATCCAGTTTTTTAGGCGGGCGAACGTTGATTCCAACTATTTAAGCGCCGGACTTGTCAGAACTGTCAAAAGTATGTGGAAAAAGTGAAAACTGAGAAACCGTTTTTTTTGGCCCCAGCCAAGGTTCAGATTTTCGTGTTTTCCGGGGCAAGTGGATTTACGCCAAAATCGAATTTTTTTGCCGGGTGAACGTTGGTTCCAACTATTTAAGCGCCGGGCTAGTCAGAACTGTCAAAAGTATATGGAAAAAGTGAAAACTAAAAAGAAAATTTTTTCACCGGAGACCAAAGTGTCGGATCTTGGATTTTTCCGAGGGGGAAAGTCGGCACAAGGGTCACAAGGGTCAAAGTGTCAGATCTTGGATTTTTTGCCAAAATCCAGTTTTTTAGGCGGGCGAACGTTGATTCCAACTATTTAAGCGCCGGACTTGTCAGAACTGTCAAAAGTATGTGGAAAAAGTGAACCATTTAAGCGCCAGGCCAATCAGAACTGTCAAAAGTATGTGGAAAAAGTGAAAACTGAGAAACCGTTTTTTTTG
>NW_021680492.1:376192-376521 GCF_001412515.2 Diachasma alloeum | reverse complement strand
TTTTCGCCAAAATCGAATTTTTTTGCCGGGTGAACGTTGGTTCCAACTATTTAAGCGCCGGGCTAGTCAGAACTGTCAAAAGTATATGGAAAAAGTGAAAACTAAAAAGAAAATTTTTTCACCGGAGACCAAAGTGTCGGATCTTGGATTTTTCCGAGGGGGAAAGTCGGTCCAAGGGTCACAAGGGTCAAAGTGTCAGATCTTGGATTTTTCGCCAAAATCCAGTTTTTTAGCCGGGTGAACGTTGATTCCAACTATTTAAGCGCCGGGCTAGTCAGAACTGTCAAAAGTATGTGGAAAAAGTGAAAACTGAGAAACCGTTTTTTTTG
>NW_021680492.1:338817-375437 GCF_001412515.2 Diachasma alloeum | reverse complement strand
CGACGGGCTATTCAGAACTCTCAAAAGTATGTGGAAAAAGTGAAAACTGAAAAAAAAAAATTACACCCNTTCGTTTTTCTCGGGAGAAAGTCGACTTTCGCCAAAATCGAATTTTTTAGACGANAGATTTAATATAGGCCCATAGAATTACGGGGACCGGCAAGGATTTGGAAAGTCTGAATGCAAGTCCTGCTTACACCTAACAAGTGCTGAAATGGGAGATAACCAGAGGTAGAAAGGCCTCGGAAGCACTTGGGAAGAGGCTTCCCAAGACCTATCCTGTTCTGAACGGAAAGACCTAAGTAGAATTTGTCAGGTCCAATTATTCGACTCGGGATTCCTCCTAACTTTGCAATATTTCGCAGTAGCTCTTCATTTTGTTTTTACCTGAATATTTCGCAATAGCTGTTCATTTTTTCGGCTTATTTTAGATTGAATCATGTATTGATAGTCTACGGTAATCAGGTTATTATATTAACATAATTCTTTCAAATTGTTCCTAATTCACCTTCTGATATTATTCACTGCACTCTGATCGGCCAAAATCCGATTGGGAAAAATAATCCGACAAATACCGTTCGAGATTCAAAATTAATCGTATATTTCCCTCAAGCTTCCCTGCAAACAAACGATAATAATTTTGATGCTCGTGGGGTATGACTACTGAAAATTATGGTAAATTTTATCGTACGAAACGTAATCGTGTAATCGTGGAGCGAAACGTAATTCAATAAAAAACACCTATTTGCGGGGGATATTTTATGATTCTTTCGGTAAAAAAAAATACATCTATAGATGCAAAAATCTTCTTCCTGTACAGTAAAATTTCCCACGACGGTAGGATATACTGTTAAAAATTTCGTGAAATTTCAGTCACAGCATCATCTGAATTTTCGATGTTGTGAGTTTGAAATCAATTTCAAATGAAAACATTCACAAAATTTCTCATTCATCTTGAAAATTCAAGAAAATTGGATTTTTCATGTTAAACATTCATTAATTTTTCAATGAAGGCTTGAATTCCCAAACTTATCGTGAAAATTGACCATCACATACAATTCATTTTTCAATAGATTGTGAATTCAGAAAAGTTGTTGCCTAAATTTCCAAACTTTTCAATGTTTTTCAGTGCTGTATGGACATGAAAATCGAGAATTACATCAATATTCAAGAAATTAATTGATTTGTCAATGAAGAAATATGCAAAAATTTCATGTAACTTTGTGGTTGTTAAAAATTTCAAACTCTTCCACTTGAAATTTGAAGAGTAATTGTTTAACAGTGTACTTTTTCTTCCTGCACCCATCTGAAGGTCATAGGGACGAATGAAAGTGAAATTTTACGGAACACATTCGGTAAAAAATCATTCTCCGATGCAGAAAAATTATACGCAATATTGAGCAATCATTCACGTTCACTAGGATAATTTTTCATGCAATGCAGGGTAAATTTTACATTTTCAGCCCAAATTGCTCTCATGTTCCGTAAATTTTCCCCGGGCCAACGGAGAGAAAATTTCCTATTCGTCTTCCATTTCTTCCGCGATATCCAGTGAAAAACGGGTGAAGCCGCGAGAGACTTCACGAGGCATTACGAGATAGTCTTTTGGAGGGATCGTTTCAGTTTCACTGAACACGAAATTTTTTTGTCTCGACTAAGTCTCGAAATACGCAGTATCGACTCCTCTCGGGATGACTCCAAGTCAATTTATCCCATCGCGGTTTCAGTTTTTATACGTAGAAAACGTAAACAAGCACGAAAAACTTGAGACCGAAATGAGAGAAATTTTCTCTGAGTCATAATGAGCGAAAATAATGTTGTGTCGCTCACGGAGACCGAGGGCATTTCTCGAAAGTGCAGTCCCGTGAAATCTCTCGCGGCATCACTATGAAAAAGTACTGAAAATCGAGTGCGCTCCACGATTACTTGACTTGTTCGGTAACTTTTCTCCAACTTTTTTCTCCGTGTACACAAACCTCGTTCAACATAGTGAAAATTGCGATATTCGTTCACGCGATAAATCCCCTGGTTACTACGATCTAACCGACAGCCAGGGTGATAGAAGTGGTCACAGGGGGGTAATTTCGAAGGGAGATTTACGCCACTTTCATCGCGCAGAATAAGTGCACACTCGTGCTACGTAGAGGCGTATTCAACGAGAATCGCTATTCAGAAAGCTGTCAGTGAGATTAGTTTTTGCATTTGGAAATGTTACCATGGGAAAATAGTAATTTACCATCCCAGGCTCGATATTTTTCGCGACAGGTTGGCATGAGGACAACCAATCATCAACGGATAGAGAGTTTGACCGAGTACGGAACGAGGATTATTGGCGGCAGTATCGTTATTGAACCTCGATATGAGTAGGCGCCACATCGATACGAAGGATGAATCAGTTTTTGGTGCAACAAAAATGTCACGAGAGCGAGTGATGTTTCCAGTACGTGGTGTAGGTGAATGAGAATCGTAGCACGTTTTATGGGAAAAGTTTGGAATATCTGACAGAAGCCATTTTTAATGAAAAGTCCAATGAATTTTTCTCACTGGAGAAAGTGTCAACTTATCAAAAATTCACTTTCAATGTAAGGTTCAATGCAGCTGTTGAATTAAAAATTATCATTAAATTCGAAAGAAAAACTCAGGTTTTGGTGATGCACAACATACATTAAAAAGCTTATGGACAATTTCATTCAGGGATGTTTAACCGATCAAGTAGACAACTCAGGTCAAAAGGAAAATAAAATTGACTAAATAAACCAATTCAATTCAATTCTTTATTTCCTTGAGATTACAAAAGTTTTTCTTTGTTTTACATCTACACATGCCTCCCTCCTTCTTCACCATAGAACTGAGTCTCCTCTCTCCTCCTCGGAATAACAACAATAATTTTAAAAACATCAAATAATCATAACAAAATTGCCTTGCGCCTCAACCTCAAGCAAACAATAATACACAGGTAAGCAGATCTTGCCAGAAGCCAACGCGGACATTTACACCGATTTGAAACATTTTTAAGAACATTAGTAAATAATTGAATTTAAGAAAATTTTCACAAATGACGACATATCACGCTCCTGCTGAAAGATCCGTCTCCGATGTTCCATCTGGCCGTTCGTCCGGTTCCACTCGCGTTCCCAATGTTCCTCTCAGTCTCTTCGGTCCCTGTTGGAGCCATTTCCATCCTCCAAAATTTTTAACTCGCCCTTCTCTGTCCGCCACCTTCGATTTCCATTCCTTCTGATCAATTTATGCCTCTCAAGGTCTTCCTCAATCAAGATATGCACTGCCATACCGCCAAAATTACGTTTTCTCTCGTGGCCACGTCGTCCACCTCAGCTTTACCTCAGTCATAACTTCCTCTCTTCACTATTTAGTTTCACCGCCATATTTACTGCCGTTCAGCCTTCCACTTCTCTTAAGATGTATAGACATTTGACATAACCTCCCCCTCCTTTTGCGCCTCTGTCTCACCGTGGACCAATTCCTTGACTACTGTAGCCCCCACGTTCATCGCCAGCACTAGCATTTTCACTGCTACATGCTTCATATTTACCGCCTATCAGCCTTCAACTTCTCTCAAGATTTTTTTTTTTTTTTTTATGCTTATTTTATATCGCTTCGAGTCTGATGAGACTATATGGCGATTGATCAAGACTTTAAAAATGGTTAGATCTCACCATTCTACCCGGCCAGGAATCGAACCTGGAACCTATCCGTTGTGAGGCAACGGCCTTAACCACTACGCCAGGCCACCGGGAAGCGACTCTCAAGATTTATGTAAATTTCATTCATTTTCGGGACTCACAAAAAAATGTTCCTTGTAGCCTCCTCGTGATGTGCCCTTTATTTGTTTCACCATTCAATAATAATAACACTTTCTTCCATTTACCCTTTACCGTAATTCTTCTCTGCTTCTCCTGCTCCTTCCTATTCATCTTAGTTTCCTCAGGTACCCCAGAGTTCGGCCAAACTATGCTTCTGCCTCCGTGGTTCTGTCCAAATTCTCCATGTCACACTGTGCCTCGTGGTCTTACTATCCATCCATTCCAACCTTGCCCAACGTCTCTTATTTTGGGTTGCCTTTTTTTCCTCTCACTACTTTCAATTTCAATTTCGCATGATTTTTCGGAATTTCATTTACATCACCTTGAATATCTTCCACTCTCTAACCCATACGAATTCCGCCTGTCTCCATCGTTTCCTACCCTTCTTATCCCCTCGGCGTCGCCGCCACGTCATCTAACCTCCAAACTGCCAGCCACCAACAATCCATTGAAAAACCTCTCATAAAGTTCTGTTTCACCTCCACTTAATTATCTCTTTTATGAATAACATTGTAAGGAACCCCTCCGACAACTTTCTACCACTTTGTTTCGCCAAAAAACCATAATTTGTTCTCAAAAATCGACGGAGCCTTCAGCCACACTCTACCACCTCTCACGAGCGCCACCTCCAATCGACTAAATAAATCATTCAAGTTACAAATTATTTGTTTCATCAAATTAGATGTGTTATGGCGTACTTTTTCGGTCTCAAAAACAATAATTAAAGAAAATGTTCATAAATAATGGAGGACTTGTGACTGCGGTGGTAACAGTCGAATTTTGATCGGATAACATCGCACGCTTCGGATAGTAGTGGGGTTATAACAGTCAGATGAATGTTTATGTGTGTTATACATGTCCACATGCTTCCAAAACTCAATTATCGTCACAGACGATCGCGATTTTTTTTTCCATGTAGCAAACACTACCAGATATTTCAGAGCCCATCAGTCATTTTGATCCGGAAATTTGTTAGGTCTAAAAAAGGCATGAAGACATTCCAATTGAGTCAAAAATAAATTTGATCACATTATTCATTCCTAAGAAGTTATTCACCATGATTTCTGATAAGATGCGTTGCAATACAGACATATATTCAGTAAGTTTAAGATGGTCCAAAAAGATTGTAGAGACCCTGAAACGTGGGGAGGATGAAATTAGTACGTCGAGATTTGTGGGGTAGATGAAATAGCCCTATCGAAGAGCTAAAACGATATCACCTATACAGACTCAGAAGACATTCTATGTTACTACGATTCTCTCACGAGTTCAAAACCCTCTTTCTGGGTTTTCTTGAATTAGAAAGGAGTTCGATTCGGACTCCAACTTGATGTCCCGTAAATTCGCTGTTTGCCTCGAGTGGTATTTCAACTTCCCGTCTGTTCATTTTGAATGCTCCATCACACTGACATTTCAAGATTTGTGGCTGCCCGAATGAAAAAGGTGAGCTTACCCTTTGTTGATCCTACTTTCCGAGGTATTCGAATTGCTTTTGAAAACTCCCTTTAACGTCAATGTTGTATTCTCTTTTCGATCTCCAATGAGATCATTTTTTAAGTGACTGAGCCTGAGAATGAGACTGAATGCGTACACGAAGTACATAACAAATGGATTAAGAAAAAAACAACCTGCCACAACAGAAGCATTTTGGGTTTTATTGACTTTTTGAATAGCATAATGGAACGTCAAACGAATTTAAGTCATGACATTTTACAAAAATGGACGAGCGTCACTCCAAAAAAGCGATGGTCACGAAGAAGGCAGACAGGAGAGCTCGAGGGAACGAAAATTTGTTGGCGTCGACTGTTGATATATTGCGACAGACACATTTGTTGATTCGTTTTTGTATTATACATTCGATTTCCGACAATTATTGATTCTATTCCTATAATTGGTGATGCCGCGAGACGAGACGAGACGCAAAATTGTATTTTTCATTACTAGTGCGTACAGTGAAATTTTACGGACTCCGCGGTGAGCAAAATCCCGCTTTTCCCACATTGTGATGAAAAATTGGGTTCGATACTCGCGGGAAAAATGTTCTTTGAAGCTTGGGAGGGTAGCATTCACCTTCGGCGAACGTTACACACCTGCCAAGGGTCAAAAGACGCTTTTATCCACTCGTATCAAAATATAATATTCTTGTCTCATCTCGTCAATCGTAGAGGGTTCTCTCGTCTCGTCTCGTCTCGTCTCACATGGTAAAAATTTAGTGAAATCTAATCAACAATGATAAATAAAATATTTATCACTCGAAATGCCTAGAGTGTAACCAGCCCTATCGGAAGCTTGAAATCAACAAATTACATTGTTCACACCAGGACGGCTCCATTTATCGACTCATTCATTATTGCAACTAAAATTCGATAGAGATGGACAGATTTCTATTCGGAGATTTCCGTTCATGTGTTTTAAACCTCGTTCTGCTCAACAAAAAAGGTCGAAATGAAAATTTGTTTATCGATTCCTTAGATTTCAGGATATCTTTGAGAAACTAATCTCCTCAGCGAAGTCAATATTCTCTTATTCAGCATTGCATCTCTTAAGTCGTCACAACACCAATAACGATTTTATATTTTTGTAAGAACATTGTTTAAATTTTACGTTCAATTTAAACCAAATTGATTAAAAAATAAGTTCGGCTCACCCTGAGATCAATGATTGAAACATCTTCAGTGAGATTTTTTTTTTATCGTTATTTTACATCGCTTCGACCCGGTTAGGGTGTACTGCGATGATGATCAAGACTATAAAAGGTTAAATTGCACCATTCTACCCGGCCGGGATTTGAACTCGGAACCTTTCGCATGTGAAGCAACAAACTTACCCACTGCGCTAAGCCACCGGGAGCTTAAGTGAGATGAGATGCTGAAAACAGCCGAGTGAATTCAATCTATTAGCAATCCATTCGGATCAATGGCCATCGGCACTAGACCTATTCCGATTCTCCAGTATAATCAGAGTTGTGCCTCGAACGGGAGCTATGGATTACGAGAAATGAAGAGAACTGAAGAGAACTGGAACGTAGAATAACTTGAATAAGAGCTGTGCGTTGGGTGTAAGAGCAATGTGTAGGTGGAAAATGTGCATTCCCGTGCGAGATTCGAAGCGCTACTATTCTCAGCGTATCGAGAATTTCCCTCCGGGGACCACTCGAATACATAAACCCCAGAGATATGGGTATCCTCTCTATCTCGATCCTCTCGTCGATTCTTGAGATACATAAAAGATTTACACTCTTCCAGTGGTTATGGATTTCATTATTCATTCTTTTTACGTTTATACACACCTATACGAAATTGTTCCCCGCTTCTTTTATTATCAGCCAGTTTTCCAGCTATGGTAATACAAACCATAGGTAGATTTGCACAGAGGTTCAGGGGTGAGCATCAACAATTCTGATCATGAGGGACTTTACGATCCACCCATGTCTCATTCCAGAAATTGCTTTACTGCTTCATCTAACAGAACCGCAATTCCGATGTATAAATTGATGGGTGTGTAATATGTTCATGGAGGGAATCAGACCGACAAAAAAAGAAGGATCAAGTGCATATATCCAGCCGGGGGAGAACGGTCGATAACCCTTGGAATTTTTGCTGAGGCAAGCCAACTAGGTGATCTGAGGCAATATTACTGACGCCGAGTTAGGAATGTAGTGTGTATGCACTGTACATATTACCCTCATATATTCTGCAAAAAGACCACATGCCGTGTTTGCGCATGCACCAGATTCAAGCGTTTGGGGGCATAGAAATCTACGACAGTGTGTTTGGCATCCCCGACGAAGCGCTACGAGGATGTGTACGTGTACACTGGAGCTTGAGTTGGAGAACGAGAATATTAATCGCAGCTACTGTAACAACTCCACTGAGGTCGACGAGATCTCTCTCGTTCACGTATACACGTACGTACGTATCCCATGGGTACACCTTTCCACTACGGCACCCTTATACCTTTGGTGTACATGGCAGCAAGGTTGTACGCAAAATGCAACGAGAGACAGTTACTAATGAGGCCAAAAACATTGGATCTCCTCTGTCTTCCTTTATCACCAACTTACGACCATCCTAAAAACATAACCAGTGTGATTTAGAAGATGGTAATGAACCTTGCCTCCACTACTCGTAGACTCATCTTCTTCCTTCATTTCTTACACTTTTGCATCATTTTCCGTCTCACTTTGGTGAACTTACTCAACTACATACGTGGTACATGCTATTCTCGCTGTAGATTAGTAACTCCAGAANACACACACACACACACACACACACACACACACACACACACACACACACACACACACACACACACACACACACACACACACACACACACACACACACACACACACACACACACACACACACACACACACACACACACACACACACACACACACACACACACACACACACACACACACACACGTGAAATAATCTTGCTGCAATGGTGAGAGGTTATGCAGAGGCTGACTCGTTGTGTGCATGCCTTATAAGGACTCGGGAATTAAAAGAATTTATGAACAGGCATAAACTCCGTCTTCTCGCAGGTGCATTAGAGGGAACAAAAAAGGGGGGTTGAAAAAATTATGTATGAGCGTTGAGGTATAATAATTATACCATCGTGGATAATTTAACGAGCCAGTTATTCTACAGCTGCCCCCTCCCCCACTCTCCGTCAACATGACTATTTTTCATCAAGGACGAGGAGGAAGGGAGAGTGAGAATGAAATTATGATAATCGTAAATTTCGTAGATATGCTGGGTTAAGTGGGAATTATAAATGTTGAAGGCGAGATTTCATGAAGCATGGTAATACAGGAATTAAGAATGTCACCCAGTATAATGCACAAGGCGAGCAGAATGTCATGTGGGTGTACATTTGCAGGTGGAAAGCTCTCTGGATTGCGTAGATATATAATTGATCCACAGGGAAGTTCAGGTTGTTTTGCACTGGCGCATGCGATAATGGCACTCGTCTCCCTCAAGTTGAATGTCCAATGTGACATTTGGTATACATGTTTTCATACCGTTAACCTGTAGGTTGGTTGGTATATATTCAAGTTGATACATACACACGTGTATAATAACGTTTTCAGCACGTAGAGGGTACGCTGGGTAGCCTGCTCACAAACATATATTTTGGATGAGAGGTATGGTACAATCCCTTCACCCGATTCCCCTTTGCCCGAAAGCTCGTTAGCGCCTGTGCACATAACACTCTGCAGGCAAACAACGGATCGTTCAGTCCCGATTTACGGAGTCCCTCCAGGAAACCAGTTGGATGCAAAACAAGAGCAGGATAGAGAGCACGATGGTCGTTAACGGTTGAAAATCGTTACATACATTGGCACACCGGAACGGAGATTACGCCACCAACTAATTACATTCCACCCCGTTGACTTCTCCCATTCTGCATCCCGCGGCTCTTCTCTCTCCATCTCCCTTTGGCTTTCATCTCTGTCGATTGGAAAACCATTTGGATTTATCTGATTTTTTTTTCATCCGAGCGCGTTCGATTTCTCTTTCTCCTCACTTCCTATCTCTTTTTCTATAAAATTCAAATGAGAGTTCATGTTGCTTCGGGCTAACGGAAAAAGCACGTGAGAGGATAAAGTAGTCGAATACATAAAACGACAGGCTGGAGATTCGGAGATACTGGGTCGGAGGCTCGCAATGAGTACCAGTAAAAGAGGTAGAGAGAGAAACGGTGAGAGAACGCATCGTAAAAGAATTCCTATTCGATAAAGTAATTCTCTGTGGAACTTTTGAGAGATTTACGATAGTGGTCTCAAACGGGATGTTGCTCTGCGCGTGCTTGACACGTTGATTCTCTTTATAAGATCTATACATATCTTATATAATGTATAAGACTGCTGCAATGGGGTGTCTTCTTACCCCATTCCAGTCAGGTATTCCTTCTTCTTTTTCGTTAGTTTTTTTTTCATCATCGTTCTCCCCCGCTTCGGGAACGAGAGCCATCTCTTGGACTGGTGCGCGCACACACTGCCAATTTCTCCGCGTCGTTATCTCCGGACTCTTCATCCTCCATTCCTTCTCCAGGAGTATGCTCTTAGTGGAGCATAGTACGACCCTATGGGACTGGTGTGCGCGTTATCGGGGATATTTTTTCGTTGCCTCCCGACCCGAAGAGGTTGTTGCCTGGCGATAAATCATTCTTGCTTTTTCCTCATGCAATTTTCTTCGATTCACTTTTTTTGTTACAATTTTGTCATTCTTACGTGGAAATTGAAAATATATTGAGGATATGGGAACAATTTGTGACACGTTTTCTTCTTCACAGAACTAGATTCCTATAATAGTTCTGAAAAGAAAATAAGAGGACAGAGAGGGGGGAGGAGAGAGAGAGAGGAAAAGAGAAGGAAAACAAAAGATACCAAAGTGCAGTAGAAAAGCACACTAAACTCAGGCACAACGAAAATTCAATTTTGTAAGCACGTCTCTACCAGGCACAATGCAAATGGAGAAGTATGGGAAGGGAAAAAGCGAAGAGCGAGTGGCAAAGCGGAAACAGAAAAAGAGAGATTCCTTACCCCCAGTCAGGTATGACCAACTTTCTTCCACTGGGGAATAATAACGTCGTATGTATGCATAACAAATCGGCTTCAGCGTTGGAATACAAAGGACCAAGCAAAACTTGGAGATTTGTCTCTTTAACAAGAAATACAATAAGATATCCAGAAGAAGACAATGCATTTCGACCTATCCCATGAAGGGAACTTACAAACGTTATCGTTACTGACAGCCAATTATTGTGAAGCATTCAATCCCACAGGATCTTCAACCTTGGTAGCAGAATAAAAGTTCGGTTGGCAGTGTGCAAGAACACATAGAGAAACCTAAACGTACTTTTAAGATGTTCATGACGGCTTTTTCTACGTCATGAAGATCGGAATTCAGGTTTCAAAGAGGCGTACTTTACGGTCGAAATAAAAACGTAAATTGAGTCCAAACAAAGCGTCTTTTACGTTTCACTAAGCGTATTTCAAACTTAAGAAATCGTAAATTGCGATCTTAATAGAAACGTATTTTACGATTTACTTATGCGTCATTTACGAAAAAAACATCGTATTTTACGCTTAAAATACGGAACAAAAATATCCTCGAATGTGCACTGTTGGAAATTTTTTGAAATTTCGTGGAAAATATGGCAGTAATTCTCATGAGAGTAACATTGAATCTAATTTAGGTGGAAAATGGTTAAAAAATTTCAAGTTTTAGGTAAAATTGAAAGAAATTCATGATTTTTCAGTGGAAGTGAGACGGAAATGTCACAACTTCACTGAATTTTCAGTGGAATATAAATATTCAGAAACAGCATGACATGAATTTTCAATTTTTTCCAGAATTTCCCGAATTTTCAAGGAATAATTGAACTAAAAAACCAAGTATTTTATTAATTCTCAGATCAATCGAAAAGAAAATGAATGGAATATTTCATTTTTCAATGACAAAAATCCCTGGAATTTTAGAGGAAACTAAATACGATAAAAATTTTCGGTATTCGACACGGAAAATTCAGACGAAATTTTTTAACAGTGTGGTATATAATTCTCTGAAATCAGGAATATGTGTATATCTCAATCCCGCATATTATATTCTAGATGCCAGAATAATATTCCGTAATCCGGGATACTTGATTTGCAATTCTGGAATTCGAAATACTAAATTTTCGATTCCAGAATAATATCCCGGAATGGTGGCTGTAGTGGTCACGCGGGGAGTGTGTGGCTCTGGCGGTCATCCAAGCTAAGCAGCGTTCAGTCTGCCCAGTACTTGGATGGGTGTCCGCTTAGGCACACCTAACGGCGTGGGACTACAGTCGCTAGGCACGAATGTAGAGAATCACTGTGCCCATTGATTCAGTGTGACCAATGCAATCCCTGACACAGTGCAATCCCTGCATTATCGGCCGGCTACACGACAGAGGTTTTCCATGGTTTCCCTGGCAGTCTAATCCCGAATGGGGTGCAGTTGGGGATAAAGGAAGTCGGCCCATGATAACCCAGATAGGGAAGGGAACAAAATGAAAAAACTCGAGAGGGTATACATACGGAACCAAAATATTCCGGAATTGAGGATAAAATATTCGTGATTCCGGAATAATATTCCGGAGATATCCTCACATTGAAATATTGAATATTGCGTCTGTAAGAGATGTCATATACTGATGACGCGCGGTCCGAATTTAAGTGAGATTGGGCAATAACCACGAGGAGCACTCAGGGAAGTATTTTCATACGTTCTTTCTCTGCGGACTCGCCCTTTCGGCAGGTAATTGGGGTTTTGGCGAATTATTAGTGGATTGCAAGGGGCACTTGGTCGTATTTTGGGACATTCTTTCGGGATTTTTGAATTATTATTGCCACCAGCAACCTCCTGAATAGTTTGAAGTTGCTGGAAGACCATTCAGCTCCTCACTGTGAGAACTGCTCCAATACAAGTCATAACACGAGGTGGAGGTTTGGGAGGCCTCAAGCTTGCAGTTCGTCACAGTATAATTGTGTCACTTTTCTCTTTTCCTTTCCTTTTTCCTCTTCTCTCCGAGACACCAATTTGATCTACACTATCGTCCAGAGAATAAATTTATCCCAATATTAACTGAGAATGTAATTGAAAATTATGTATACCGGATTTCGGAGTGTTATTCCAGAATTGAACATAAAATATTTTGTTCTCGGTTCCGGGATATTATTCCGGAAACGAGAATAAAATGTCCCGAATTTCGGAATATTATTCCGGATTCCGGTATATTATTCCGTATTCCAGAACATAAGATCCCGGATTCCGAAATATTCTATACCCGAGTGGAGAATATTTTTTTCCTTGAATAACTTTTTCATTCTTTGTTGTTAATTACGGACAAGTAAACTTAAAATATGGAAAAAATCATCGTAATTTACGGATACAATACGTAAATTAAGTTTGTGTAGTCATAATTTATGGCAATTTTCAGCGTATTTTGCGCTTCAACTTTAACACTCTGTTGATCGCGCAAAAGTTACGAACGCCGTTGGTCGCGCCGTAAGTGCCGCCACCGGCATAAATCAATATAATGATCAATTTGAAAGATCTAGAAAAAATCTGAAAAAAATCAAGAGTGATCTACATCGCATACTTGAAGAAGTCCCGCGAGATTTTTATCATTCAGTGTTACCCTTAATTATATTCAAGCTCAAAGTTGCCATATTTTTCTGAAATTTTGCCTCATACACGGTACACGGCCTAGAGTTTCGTAATAAAAATTTGAAAATCCAACTACTTATGGTATTTTTGGCGAATATTTTCACTGATAGGGTTTCTAGACACTTCAAAATAAGATGTCAAATTTTTTCAAATTTTTCTGAGGCCTTACTGCAGTGTAATTTAAAAAATTGGAAAAAGTGCTGCGCGGCGCTCATAACGCGACCAACGGAGTGTTAAGCGTAAAATACGCTGCCAAAAGCGGAAAAGACGACTTCTTAAACATAATTTATGTGTAAGTTCTTCTATATGAACGCACTGTTATTGCAAGAATATACGGAACAGCCATCGACATTATTTAACAGAAGTGTGACTCTCATTGGTTTATATAAAAGTGGAGAAGAATGTGCCACTTGAGCCTTATCAATTATCTGCGAAGATTCTGATTCATTGACGTAACTGGATTGCTCAATTATTGGATGTGATATTCATTTTCTCTTCCAATACTTCATTCCTCGACGTAAGTAAATCTACTCTGAAATTCTAGTCTCATTATTTGGAAATTAAATTCAACATGAATTCGTAAATTCCATTCATCCACATGGCAGATTTACGAGCGTCAGGGAGAAGCCCTGCCGCGGGCATTACAGTTTTTCTCCCCCTGAAGGTATAAAGTAGAAAAAAAAACTACAGCCAGACGGTGTCGCTAATAAGCGATAATATTTTCATAAATCTTGGGGGCTTTAAACTAGTGTACGAAAGAGAAGGAGGAGGGGAAATGTCAAATGCTCGTACAGATACGAAGCGGGTGGAAAATAGCAATTAAATTTTTGACGCCCAATTTATCGCGACGTCGGTTCCACCGCTCTAGTTGGTCTTCCCTCGGAATTGCTACCAACCGAGGCCAATAAAATCCAGAAAATTCCAGTAATGCGATATGAAGGTAATTTTCCACCGTTTGTTTCCCTTAATTATCCTTGGGGAAAAAAATGAAAAACAATATAAGGATGGAGTTGACACAATTTGTCATGTTGGACATTCATGTTAAAAATAGTTTCACGGAAATTCCTGAGATTTCAAGAAAATTGATGGAATGTTAAGGAGGGACCCTGGTGAAATTTAAGTCTTCGGTTGATGAAAATAACTCTTAAGCGAAGAACTAAGAAAAATTTCGTACCCAACCCATTTTACCCAGTACGTCAGGTGAAAACGTCGTCAAATTAAATTAAATTTGTTCGGTTTTGTCAACTAGTCATTTGGTGAACTTCAAAAGCGTATATGTATAATTTTTCTCTTGAAAACACCTTTTATATTCTATTTTAATGTTCAACTACTCAGAATAATGATTTTTATGCGGTATGAACAAGTCGGGGAGCCTACACGGAGAAAAATAAATCGGTAAAAGTCTTGCGATCGCAAGGAGTTTTCCGAAGATCCCCATTTTTCATGCACGAAGAACAATGAAGCTTTTTGAAATCTTCGGGAAATTCCTTGCGATCGCAAGACTTTTACCGATTTATTTTTTTCCGTATATCCGGTAGAAGGCATGTGGCAGGTACTTTCTGTGTCATTAATCGCTTTATTTTTTTTCTTTCTTCCAATTCCATTAGTAAGCTTCTAAATAGATCCATAGCAATTCCCTATCCTTGTGACTGGTATACAACCGTAAACACATGCTACAGGGTGTCTACAGGAAAATATTCAACCTTTTAATGAAATAAATTTCTACAAAAGGCTCAATATCTCCGAAACTGCTCGGCCGGTTGCGCCTATCCAAAATACCAACCTTCGAAATGTAAGAGCTATAATCATTCCAAACTTCAACTTGCTATCTTCATTTTTTCGCAAGTTACCGTGCGTATAAGAATGAAAAAATTTAAAAAAACGAAAAAACTGCAATATCTCCGAACTTTGTATTAAAGGGTATATATATTTTGATTGATCTAGATTGAGACCATCGGGAAGAGTATATAAAAAAAGGAAAAATTGAAATCGGTGCAGCATTTTTTGAGATATTGAGGAAAAACGAGATTTAAACAAGTTGTTATATTTCAGTAACTACTGGACCGATCCAGCTGAAACAGCGCGCCAAAGTTGAACTCAATCATAGCTACAATGAGTCAAAATTTCAGATTTTCATCCGTAATTTTAACCGCATATATGTTGAATTGTCGAAAAATTTATCACCAAAAATCCAAATTGTCATCTGCCTACACAGACATGACCCTAAAACCATCATTTCTTCATGTTTCATAACATTGTAGACCATATGCAATGAAAATTAGAAAATCGAAAAATCGGTCAAGTACAAGGCTTCCATTTGGAAGCAAAAAGGAAACAAAATTAGAAAACCGAAAAAAAAATTTTTTTCTATGATCTAATTGAGATCATAAAAAAAACCTTAATTTTAAACTTAATTTTCTTTTGGTATCTCGTGATATATCAAAAGTAGCTCGATAGTTCTTTTCATCATTGGAATACTTTCAAAATTCACCTGGGTCCCTCCTAAACGTTCAGTTGTAAATAACGCATGGTGGAGATATCCAAAATTTCCATACAATTCATGCATCTATTTCCCTTTTCAACTAGTACAAAGGAAAATTGATCGGCTTATGTAGCTGTCCGACATGCTTGAATGCATAGATTTTGGCGAACGCTCCATTGGCTTCTAGAATGGTGCAATCGTATATGTAGTGAACTTTTCCGTAATCCATATTTAACACGTTCAATTCACATATGTACGATTACACCTGATGCGAATTCATCTACATAGGTACCGTATCTATCCATTGGACGATAATTCGAATCGGCCAAAAAGGTAAGGATAATGGTAGAATGATGCGTAGCAAATGGACGATTACCACCAATACACCACGATCAAAAATTTCATCCATATATACATCGATTTATATGTTTGAGCAACTTGTTTTAAGTTTAAGTTTGACCAACTTGTTTTTACTTCAACGTGGAAGCTCTGCTTTCGTCGGAATTTTCAACCCTTTATTCTTAGATGATGTGTTTGTGTACGGGTATGTGGTTGTGTGCTAAGAAATGTCAGATCGGTCAGTGAACACAGTGGAAAATGGAGCGCAATTGATCGGGCATTTTCTCCAGGGTAATCGTTTATTTTGCGATATTTCAGAATGGTTAATCCGGTGTAAATGATCGTTACCTTGACAGACTGACCTGAAAAATATCAATTGTTCGGGATGGAGTTGATCAATTCCAAAAATTGATCATAGAATCATTGAAATTGAAAAATAAAATTATTATTTCTCACGCTATCAGTAGTGATTCCGCGAGAAACTATACGAAACATCACGAGACAGTACTTTGAAGAGATCGTCTCGGTCTCAGTGAATGCGGAAATTTTTGGTCTGGTCTCAGTCTCGAAACACGCAGTATCGACTCCTCTCGTGGTGACTCTGAGCCAATTTATCCATTTTTCATATGTAGAAGACCAAGAGGAGACACACCGAGATAAAAACCGAGATTTTACATTTAAAAAATATGAAAAACTTGAGACCCAGATGAAATAAATCGTCTCTGAGTTATAATGAGAGGAAACGATACTGTCTTTAAAGACTAAGACGACACCAAACATTTCCATGTTCATTGAGACCGAGACCACCTTTCCAAAGTGCGCACTGAGAGAAAAAATCACTTTTCACGAAGATGATTCCCTTGATTCAAGAGAATATTGTCTTGCCAATTTCTAGAATCGTGAAATCTCCTGATAAATAATTTTGCGCTTACGCTGAGAGAAAAAGTCTTTCAACAGGATGAGGTTGTCCTGTCCCGAGAAAATTTTTAAATGTTAAATATAAGTCTTCCCATAAATCCATATAGTTTGCGTTATATCTAGAATTTAATGGATTCTGAGAATTCACACTTTTCCGATCTGATCCGTTATCATCTCCAACTGAGGAATTCTTGTTTTGATTGCACCACGAACACTTTCATTAACAATCAAGTATATAAGAACTTTATCTCACGTGTTGTCCTCTTTGTGCAAGATTTTAGATAATCAAAGTTCTGATGAAAAAAAACTTTTCGATATAACGCAAACTACATGAATTTATGGGAAGGTTATCATTTCTAGTCTTGAAAACGTTTAAAAATTCTCTGGGGACAAGCGAATCTCATCCTGTTGCAAAATTTTGTTCTCTCAGTCTGAGAACGAAATTATTTATCAAGAGATTTCACAATTTTTTAAATTGACAAGAGAATTTTTTTCTCTTAGTGCAGTCTTGTGAAGTCTCTCGCGGCCTCACTATCTATCAATAATTCTTGCGTTATTGCACTTCGAAAAGGTCAAATCATGATGTGAATTCATCTGATAAATCCACTTCTCTGTTATGAATAGTCCAACGAAGGTCAAGGTCCACTGCATGTATGAAAAGATGAAAAACAAAAATAATGTGAACTTAAAATATTTTGGAATAGATTAAAAAGGACTCACCTGGCTGCCCTCATATCGCATTTCAAGAACAGTATGGGTCGGTCATTAAGGATTCGTGAGTTATAACAGAAAATAATTAACATGAAGATACGATGAGATATTGTATCATAATTAAACAGCTAACTCTTCATTATTCTAATGGAGATGTTACCTCCATAAAGATAAAAAGAAGACAATAAACATGAGATGGAAATATACTCTACCTACGGGGATGCGTTTCTATGAATTTTCATATGTCTAGGGTTGGGATCATGTAGATAAAAATATTCCATTCAAAATGCGGTACAAGTAGCTGAAATAGAACAGAGTCCATTCTCAGGCACTATTTCATAACAGAGGCAAGTCAAAGTTCCCCTGAGGTCGCTTCAATCTAAGGGCTGTAGGCACAACGGGCGAATACGCGGAGGGTTGAGTGAAAACCCTGAGGACTCCATATGTTGTATATCCCACAATGAAACGCCCAAGTAGAAACAGGCATGTGGGAGGGGCATTGTGGGATAACGACAAAAGGTGGAGATGATGGCGAAACTAACTTTGCATGGTGTACATGCATCTAAGTGGTTTCATGCCGTATATATCAGTCGAATTTCATAGCAAAATGTAATTCTGAAATAATGGTGGGAATGGGGTATGCTGTAGAACATGTGATTGATGTATAAAGCCCTTCGTAGGAGCTGAGAAATGGACCAAGATGAGCCAAGATCGATCCAGCGCTGGTCAACAATGAGCCCTGAGGGAAACAATCCACACACTGTTGAAAATGTTTCGAAATTTCATGGAAAATGTGGGAGTAATTCTCATGGGAGTGATATTGAATCCGATTTAGGGGAAAAATGGTTATGAAATTTCAAGTTTCCGATAGAATTCAAGGAAATTCATGAGTCTTCAGTGGCAGTGAGACAGAAAAATTTCCGGGATTTGAGACGGAAAATTCAGGCGAAAATTTTTAACAGTGCAGTATCAACATCCTGAGATCGTCCAAATTGTCAAGGTATTTGCACTGCTAGATAACTCTTGAAATTTCAAATCAACAAGGGGGAAATTGCTCTTTTATTGCATATAGTAAACTTACTTTTGCTAATAAATTAGCAATATGCTTCCAAATGATTACTTTCCACATAATTTCCTTCTACCATGTGTACGTTATTGTTTATTTCTTTTTATTGAATCAGATTTCCTGTCAACTAATTTTGTCAGATTTTGATGTTAGTTGAATGTTATCATCATCATAAATCTTATTATCCGTTTCATTCTTGAAATTCTTTCTTTTTCCAGGGGTACAAAAAGATAGTTTGTTCAGGTGAGTGGCTTTTACGCAATAAGCCGAAAACAAAAATTGATTGGCACGAAATTCTACAATCTGAAATAGTGATGCCGCGAGAGACGAGAGAAACGAGACGAGAGGCATTACGAGATGAGACGAGAAATGCCATTTCTCGTCTCATCTCATCGCGTCTCGCGGCATCACCAATCTGCAAATAGCTTGAATCTTTACTGCATTATTCAAATGATCATGTTGTAATTATCATCTCCCCTGTTTTCAGTTCTATTTGATTCAACGGTGGATGTCCACGTGCATTTTTGTTGTTAGAGAATTAATTTTATTCGTCATTATTTCAACTCTCTAAGTTGAGAGTCAGATACAGTCGTAGTTTTTCCACTGGAGTTTTACTGGAGGGTGCGTCAATCACGCATGTTTATTGTCCCTGTTACCTGGCAGCCTTAATATGGCACTGCTTGTTGTACGGTTCTATAACCCCCGCGTCCCGTGAGGATTTATTCATGTCATTCTAGGCTGAATTGACCCGGCACTGGCTTGATGATCCCCAACATACTATTCAGGCTAAGCCTCACTGAGAGCGCACAGAGTGGTGAAAACGCTCATTCACTTCAGAGGGTTAAATAATTAATTTGCTGTTAGGGGAGGCATATACTAATCATCGCGAAAATTGATTGTTGATTTTCCATTAAATATTGATACCTCAAAGCGTCCACATTTATTTCCACCGAATTCTCATGGGATGTCTGTAGGTATGCGTATGTACAATTTTATGTCCTTAAATTTTTGTTCACGATTCCACAAAAATCAATAATGTAATCAAATGGTCTCATGTACACTCTTGAAAATTTTCGTCTGGATTTTTCGTGCCAAATTCCAGAAATTCTTATGGTGTTCAAGTTCCACTGAAATTTCAGGAAATATTGTCATTGAAAAATCAAATATTCCACTGATTTTCTGTTCAAATGATCTGGAAATCAATAGAATACTTTATTTCTCAGTTCAATTATTCTGTAAACATTCGAAAAAATTCGAGGGGACAAAGCCCCACTGAAGAAATAAAAACATCAAAAGAAAAAGAAACCTTTGTTCCGTCGCGGAATTGTTCATCGTATTGGGAAATTTTCCATCGGGAAAAACCCAGCCTTTTCGCAGAATTACTTGAGTAAATTATTTTATTATTGAACTCATCGTCACGCCCATTGCAACGTTTAAATTTTAATCCTTCTTTTATTCCAAAATATTTCTACTTGACCGTCATAAAAATCGTAATTTCCTAAATCTCTTCGTCCCAAATATTATTTCGTTTATTATAGAAAGGAAATTACTTTATAGTAGGAGATTTTTAATCCTCAAATGTATTTTTCTCAGTGTAGATATGTCAACGCGTATATACCTTATTTACCCCGAAAAACTTTCATGGTGAAAAGAGATGAAGTCTTTCATGAATCACGGGACATTTTATTGTTGGACAAAAAACCAATAGGAACAGATGAAAAACCAATAAGATACAATGAAACATTAATATACCCATATGAAATTTCGACGAACATGATTCAGCGGCCATCTTGATGTATAATTAAGGCTTATAACCTCATTCGCATTAAAAATTACTGAGAGATTGTTGTCTACCCATAGACAATGCCATAGATTACGAAAAGTCTCAGCATTCGCGGAACGTTCACTCTTTTTTGCGCAGATCCCTCAGTAGATTTTCATGGAAACTTTTCTTTGTGCATTATAAATATGAGAACAGAGCTCTTCAAGTTGATAGTTTGTAAGCTGGGGGGGGGGGGGGNGGGGGGGGGGGGGAGTTTGCATACATTTATGTCCAAAAAAAAAATACACTTTGACGAACAAATTCATTTATCATTTGTAATTCAACAAACGGTTGAGTTAAAGGCAAGAACCATAAAGTACTTTTTTCGAATGCCTTGCATATTCAAAAGAAAACTTTTTTCCTCTGAAAATTGATTTTTTCATCTTTTATTTAAACAAATTAATTTAACAAAAGATGAATCTAGTGTAAATGGACGGAATATTTGCATGAAGCACTCACGTATCATATGAGAAGCCTATGCAACTACGTGAAACGCGAAAAAAAACAGTAAACATTTTTAGAAAACGAAATCCGAAAAAACTTGAAACGTCATTTGTTTACGCATTTTGTTGGCGAGACCATCACAAATACGAGATAATGTTTGAAGACCAACTTTTCTTTAAATCGTGTGTATTTTATAGCATTTTTTTTTGCCGGAAAAGTCGAGTTTCTAATAGTGTATTAATAATTTGTTAATAACAAAAAACTTACAGCAACTGGATTTGGGGATCTCGATGTTCGGCTGAAGCAGGTTAAAAAACATAAAATTCGGTGAATAAATTTTGTCTATCTAAAATGTATGCAAAAACCCCTAGTTTACGGACTATGACTGAGGTAATAATGCAAAGCCGAAACTATTGAAACTAGGAATATGAAAATTTCAGGGTAGGGTTTATTCCTAGTGTGAGCAAAAATTAAGAGAACACGTTTAGAATTGAATGAATATGTGTTTCAGCATTTTTTTTTCAAAATTCAACTCTCCGAGGGTGAATAGGAATGCACTTCCGAGAAAGCTGCCGGTTTCTAAAAGAATCAGTGAATTGTTTTTTTTTTGAAAATTCAAGATAATTCGTGGTTTTTTAGAAAAGTCAAGAAAATTATGGGATTTTTTCAAGAAATTGGGAAAAATGTGTGGGTTTTTGGAAATTGAACTAAATATCAGAAAATTTTTCTATAAACGATGGGAAAGCAAATAATAGGCGAAAGTACAATTTCCAAATAAAACTGATGTGAAAGTGTCCCGTGATCCCGCATACTGCACTCTCAGTGATGGAAAAAACAGGAGAAACAAGTGGAAAATTGCCGATGTATAGCATAGAGTATAGCTTTTTTTGCTAATAAATTAGCAATATGCTTCCGAATGGTCATGTTGCATTTTTTTTCTTCCGTATATGATTTATATTTTACTTTATTTCATTAAATTGAATAAGTTGCTTTTTAATCAATTGTGTCAAATTTGCTCTTCAGTTGAATTTTATAATTATTATTTACTCTTATAGAACTTTTTATTTATTTTTTTCATTATTCTTTCATCACTCTCATTGTTCCTTTGTAGCATTCATTTTATAAGGTAAATTTCATGTTTTCATTTCGCTTTTATATTTTCATTGAATCGTTTTCTAGCTGTTACAATTGGTTTCTTTCTAATTCTTGCTAATTCTTGTATAAATCAAATGAAAGAATGATACTAAAGTCGACCGATCTACCCCATCATTCAATCAAATATTCTTCAAGAATCAATCCAATTCTGTCTGTCTCCAATACCTCACGAATTTTTCCTCAAAATTTCTCGGAAAATATATTCATCAGTGTCACAGGAGAGCAAAATTTTGTTACAACTTGTCTCGACTTCTATCAAAGTTGGAAATGTTACCGATGAAACTTATCTCATCACGAATATTCTGAACGCCGTTAAAACTGGATGAAACCGTGTATCAACCGTGGAAACAGGAAAAGGGAGGGGTAAAATTGAAGAGAGTGTTCCCGGGTTCATCCGAACGAGAAATACGAGAGAAGACGGAGTGAGGTATTGTATGAAGTACACAGAAAAGAGGGAGATGTTCAAGTATGACGCGTTCGATCACTATGGTGGTTTTGTTCTACCCATTGTGACAACTCAAACAATACGGTCTCAGCTTTGGTAGTGTGTCCCGTATGAAAAGAGAGACTGGAGATCAGGTTGTAGATGAGAACGTGGCACGAGGGAACAGGGAAATGCCCTGAGATCTCTTCAGTAGCCCTTCACCAGTTCTCCCACTATATTTTCACAGCGCCTCGCCACCATCGGCACCATTCCAACCTCATTCCCCTTTTCCTCTCTGTGCACACTGGATCTCTGCTTAGTTACAACTATTTCACCATAGTGCTATGCTTTTGACCAGGCTGCATGCAGTTTGTACATGCAAAGCAACTGAAAAGCTCCCACCTTGCTCATACATTGGTGAGCATACCCTCGAAGTTTCCTCGAATCAAGCGTGGGTCAGCGCTTATACATATAACCATTTCCCTCTGTACTACAGAAACACTGTGGACACTTACTATCTCACTTCTACCACCATCTGCACGAGGTTTTACTTTACAACAATGTGAAAAGCCTTATTACAAATACCCTTCTCAAACTAATACTAGAGATTCGCCCTCAGCTGGAATCTGAAATAATTTTCCACAGTACGTCGTTCACATTTGAAAACAATATACCTTGGGGAACGTATATAGACCCATGGTTCATACTACTGTAAAGGAAAGCCGTTTACTGTGTTTCACAGAAGCGCGCGTTTAACTCTCCATATGCTGCAGCAAGTGGAGGGGCTCAATGCTTGGTCGGCCTATTTATTCCTCAGAATTGTTTGATTCCATTAGCGCTGGTGGAAATTTCAATTGCGGAAGGGCCAATTTGTGGGGATGTTCGTGTGATCAAATCGATTGATCAGGTACTCTGAAAGTATCTGTTCAATCGAGTTGGAGTGAATTTGTATATGGCACATTTCATTAATTGTCAACGATCATTCGACTGCAAAATTTCAATCATTGCCAGAACTTTACCAGTTCTCAGTGATATAGAAAGGGAGTTTGTCCTGAATTTTTAGACTTTAAACTTATTTAGGAATGGAAATATGTGACATCGATTATTTTCTACAATTCATTTTCAACGGAATTTTCCGTTAATACTTAGTTTAACTTCCAATTTTCTCTACTTTTCGAGAAAAAATAAAAATAAAAATTCTTCGGTGAATAATAACTGAATTGGATCAATGTAATGGACTTTTCCAAGGATTTCATACTGTAAGGACGTAAAAATGTTGATAGAAATTGGGAAATTGGGATAGATGTTTTCAATTGAAAATGGTTAAAAGTGACAAATTTTTGTTCTGACATTATTTTTTGGTGATTGACCCCTATTTATCTTTTTTTTGTCATATATGCGCACCAGATTACAATCACCTTAATCAATATACAGAAATCTCACCGTATGTTTCAATCATCAGGGAATCCTAAATTGATACTCATTTTATCGGCATTCATGTTGACACCAATCAGACGCGCATCTCCCCTCAAAACCGAGCTTTTGACGCTTGAGTGCGCAACCCCCCACCGAACGCAATGAGTCGCACGATGGGTGCCACGCCGCTCCCTGTATTTTACGATGTTGTGGAAAAAACCGTTGAATGAAAATTATCCATTTGAATTTCACGGGCTATTTTGAACCGACGATAAACAGGATATGCTTACATAAAAGGGAACTAGTGGGAAGATAATCCGAGAGATCGATTTCATTATGTGCAGAATTTTGTTATTCCAATGTTGGCCACAGGTTCCAGCGAATCGAATTCCTGAATGATTTTAATTCATGATTGGTGTAAATATGGCCAAGGTAAAATTATCATTGTATTCAATCCATTTGAAAATAGGAATACGAGTGCACCTAAATTTTTCACTCACGGGATTTTCATACCGTGATCATTTAAGAATGTATTACACCCTTTTCGCTAACATTTACGTTTTTTGAATTTTTTTGGTAAATTGTTGATCGGATTGATGTGAAAAAATATACCGATTTGCGTTTTATCATTACTTAATGACTTACGAAATCTCATGATCGTGCAATCATTTTCCTGCGTTTTTTCTAAAACTTTCCGGAAATTCACAAAACTTTAGAAAAAATGCAGGAAAATGATTGCACTATCATGAAACTTCATGAGTCAGTCAATAATGATAAAACGCAAAAACGGTATATTATTTCGCGTCAATCCGATCAATAATTTGCCAGAAAAATTTAAAAAAACGTGAATTTTGACATCCTTACAGGTTGATCAATTCTTGGTTTCTCTTCAGAACGCCCGACATTAAATTATCTCCTTCATAGTACATTAGAGTACAACCCAGACCGATAGACTCGATTTATTATACGAAGTGATATAAAATATTTTGTATTAGAAAACAACCACTTTACAACTAACGAATTTGAGTTTGACTTTAAAATGCTCCTTCCACCACAGTTTTCGTCCGATTTAAACTTTTTTTTCAAAATATTTGTTAGATTCCATACAATAAAACTAGGTATTTTTTTGGATTATCGCAATTAGATCGTAGAAGAATTAAATTTTTTCGGTTTACTCATTTTTTTTAGTTTTTTCATACCGTATAAAAATCATTATTCAGAATAGTTGATCATTAAAATAGTATATAAAAGATGTTTTCAGGAGAAAAATTATATATATACGCTTTTGGAGTTGAGGAAACCGAAAAAGTTTAAATTTTCTGTGATTTAATCGAGATAATCGAAACAATCACTTAGTTTTATTCTATGGAATCTAACGAAAATTATGAAAAAAAATTAATCAGATGAAAATTGTAGTGCGAGGAGTATTTCAAAGTCAAAAACCAGAAAAACGGAGTTTCCACCGCACGCACGTGGTAAAATGTATTGGGTATGAAATTGTTCTTGGTTTTTTGGGTACCCCATGATATATCAGAGTCGTTCAACAGTTATTTTTATCAACCGAAGACTTTTAAATTGCAGCTAGATCCCTCCTTATGGGGAAACGGAACCCCTGTATCTATATGAACTTTTAGAATTGTGTTTTCTCCTACAATTATTCATTTTTATCTATGAAACTACTTTATCGACTCGATTATTGCATTGTTGAGTCAATGAAGTAGTTTCATGAATAAAAAATAATAATTGCAGGAGAAATCAAAATTCTAAAAGTTCATATAGACACAGGGGTTCCGTTTCTCCTTAAATACAACATTCTGCATCAGTCTAAAAAACTGATGCATCCATATTACAGCTGGAAGTATGAACAACTTTTGCCCACATATCGAATCTCTTAAACCATGTACAGCTGCTCATTAAGGATAATCGGGCGAGCCCGGAGGGTTAGAAAAAAAGCAGCCATTTTTTTCTTTTCTTTCCGTATTCTGAAAAAGAATCACAGAAAAAGAGCGGACTTTTTTTGCCGTATTCTTTAAATGATGGAAAAGGCGTGTGCAAAGTTTAAGACTGCTGGGGAGCATGGTTAATTTATTATGAATTTTTGAAAAAGTGGTCATTTAACCCGTGATCTTATGGAAATCCCAAAAAAACTGCAAAACCCAAGGAAAAAATGCAGCCAAAGTCACGAAACTTTAGACACATTTAGAACATGTGATCAATGATTTTTTGAGTGAAAAAGATTGTCGCCTAGGAGCATTGTTTATTAATAATGGCGAAAAAAGTACTGAAAAATGACATTTCTGCGCACGCAGCCCAAATGAGCAGCACCGTCCCAAGTACCGATCGGGTGGGAGTAGCGCGGTCAATTTAAACGTATCTTGAGCGAGAGCGATGAAGCGTTGTAATTGGAGCTCCCTCAGGCCAGTGGTACCAACTCCTGGTGAAAAAAAAACTACCGACGATGTTGCCACTTTTTCGCATGGGTTAATATTTTTTCATTTATTAAAAAAAAAAACAATCTGACAACCATTCAATGCATGGAACAGATACAAATAAATTTGATTAGCTCCAAAAATATTTTTTAAGCGGAGATACTCCCTAATATTGCCTGAATTGTGAATCCGAATGGGAAAAATTTTTTTGTTCAGCGATTGGTTTTCTGCAGGAAAACAATAGCAACCCGTCCGCCTCACCTCCTACATTTCCTCCTCTCCCGATTATCCTTAATATGAAGTATCGGTTACATAAATGAGTATCTAATGTCTATCGTTGAAATCCTTTAACTCAGACATGCAGGATTCCAACGAATTTCACCTAATAATTATGGTACATCAAGGGAGATGAGAAGTGACGTGATAGTCTCTGGAAAATACATGGCACATCTCTTGTTTGTGCACTATATCAAATCCAAGCTCGTGCATCAACCCTATCATTTCCGCTTGGCTGTTTCCGGAGGCACGTTTGTTCTGGTATGTTAGAAGCCATCACCTCCGCATATCTTCAATTTTGTCATTATCTGTGTGTCTTGTGAATGCTTCACCAATACTGGAGACGAGAATTTGGGTCTGGCTGTATCAATTCCGAGCCCATTTTCTCCAAAATACACATCCTGATGTTCTATATATCCATGTTCACCCAGTGCGATGTAATTCAGAATGTCAAGCTCAGCTTTGGTCGTTCATCCCCCTCATCCTACGCAGTCAGAGAGAGGTTTATCGTGACTTTACGCCCCGTGAATGCACGTCTAGTATTTGTTTCTTTTTTTTTGTCCAACCTCTGTCACTAACTTGGAGCATTCTCGGAATATACTCCCCTGGAAAACTCACCGTAGACACTTCGCTATGTGTAGACAGCGAGTTCTATATTTCTGTTGTGATTTTTATCCATTTTATTCTCACCGTTCTGTTATGTCGCTCTACACTGTCAAAAAAATTTGGCTGAATTTTCCGGAAAAAGACCTTGAATTCGATTTAAGGGGAAAATGCCAATGGAATTTTAGGTTTTTCTGAAAATTCAAGTGCAGTCCTAATTTTTTAGGGGCAGGAAGACGAAAATTTCACAATTGACATGAATTTCCAAGCAAAAATGAATATTCACTGCCAAATTCCCTTAAATTTTCGGTGAATTCCTTTAAAATTCTTAGAACTCCCCGAATTTTTTAAGAAATTCCCTGAAAATTCAGAGGAATCTACAATTTAAGAAGATGTTTCTCTGAATTTTCCTGACTTCATTAATTTTCTTGGAATGATTAAACTAAAATTTACAGTTCCCACGGATTTTTCCATTAAACTATGAATTTTTGATGCGAATTTCAATCAGAGCGCAATATTCGAGGTCACTTGACACCTTCACTTCGCTTTTGTTTTGATAATTCACCAGGCTACTAGTGAATTATCAGCTATAATACCCCAAGACCTTCAAAGTTATCGGATATTTTCCGAATGTTTTGTTGCATAGCAACGAGAGGGATCAGTTTTGTAGATTAAAATTTTACTGCAGAGCTGATCCCGATCGTTGATATGCAGGAAAACTTGGGGGGAATATTGGATAAATTTTGAAGGTCGAGGGGTATTCGGAGGACAGTTTCTTCAATTCTGATTTTGGCCGATCAGGGTGCGGTGTTAGGGGTTATGGGACACCTTTCACCAAAAAGATGAGGAATATCTCTGTGAAATTTGTAGAAAACAATTGACAGGCTACAGGGAAATCATCAATGTGAAACGGGTCACATGACGCCGAATGCTGCACTCTGATCGGTCAAAATCAGAACTGAGGAAATTGTCCCCCAAATACCCCTCGAGCTTCGAAATTCATCGGATATTTCCCCCAAGTTTCCCTGCATATCAGCGATCGGGATAAGTTTTGCAGAAAAATCATGCCTCTAGTTGTTACGCAATGATGCTATCGAGAAATATCTGATAATTTTGAAGATCTCAGGGTATTACAACTGACAAAATTTCTTGAAATTTCAGTGGATATGTTACTTCTTAGAAATATCCAGGACCCTTACCGGAAATTACAGTGTAAAATTTTTAACAGTGTACGTGATTCAATTTATCACTGATTGACTTCTCCAATCTGTGTTCAGCACAATTCTTTCTCAATCATTGCAACGTGGAAAATGGTATGTTACAGTGTGACCCTGTAACGAGCCAATCGGGTCAAAAACGTTGTGACAGGTGTGCTCTGAAATATTTATTTTTGCTGAGAGAGCATTCGACCGTTTTCCGCAAGTGTAGTAAGCAAAGTTAGCTATACTTACTGGAGGGGATGGCGATGGAAACACTGGAAAAGGAGAATTCATAAAACTTGGTATTCGCCAAGAGTGTTTCCTTGACTTTGGGGTAACTTTGAATTGTTTTTTTTTCGGCCGCTTTTGCCAAGATGGAGAAAAAATGCCTTCTGGTCGATAGAATCAATAGGGTGGCGGTGAATTCTGCCGAATGAGCATTGTCGGCGGGCCGTACATCATATTCGTGGCTTGGGATGAAGTTGAAGGAGAGGCGAGCGGGAAAGGGGAGTGCAGTCGAACACGGCGGTGTACATTCACGATATCAGCCCTAACTGCCTTCGAAGACTGGATGAATGTATGTGACAGGCATTCAGACTTGCTCCCCTAGTGTGAGTGAGTGTGTATACGGCAATGGTTGGCCGTTCGGAGTACTGATGATGAATTGGGCCAATTTCGCGGAAGGATGGAATTAGAGGCTGCTGAGTATGAGGTATGTGGTGATACTAGGTGTAGAATATGAGGTACACTGAATATGTGGAGGAATAAGAGAATGATGGTATTGAGATGGTATAGTAGGGTGAAAGGGCACCCCTTTCGGAATTTTTGACGTTCCGCTCCCTCAAGAGACTCGAAATAAATGAAAAAAAAATCCTCTGAAAATTTCAGCTCTCTATCTCAATTCTAAAACGCTCTCCAAGAGCATTGTTTTTCCTCTAAGAATGACACAGGATTTTCATGGAAAATTCAAACCTATTTCCCCCTCCCTTTTATGTCACTAAAAATTTTATAATCATGGGAAATTACAGAGTAAGTGAACTACTTTTGACGGAAATTTTTCGTATTTCATTCACATCATGCAATAGAGCAATTAATTATTATTATGGAAAAAACGTGTTATTCTTATGGGAAATGTGTTATTCCCGTGTTATTATTATGGGAAAAAACAAGGCCCTTGTGGGGCGTTTTAGAATTGAGATAGAGAGCTGAAATTTTAAGAGGATTTTCAACTTCCCGACCCAAAGGGAGGAAGTTATTGTAATGACCGCGAAAATCGAATGTAAAATTTCCATGATTTCTCCACATTTTTCAGCCTCTAGAATCATCCTGATACATCTTTGAAGACATACGCATGTGACCAAAATTTTGTCCAACGATATCTTCTGAGCAAATGAAGCGATTGAAAAAACTTTTTTTTCAATCGATGCGTGTTAATGTGATTCAGAACTGACTAGTTCACGAAGACGATCGTTTCAGCGGTTCGTTAGTTATCCGCAAAAAACGTATGAAAAAATCGAAAAAAATTACTTTTCTTTAAAAACTCAACAATTTTACTGAGAATAGTGATAGAATTTAATTTTTTTAGTACGATCGATACATCCACGTTATTCAATTTTGATTGAATTCTGAGTAAAATCGTCTCAGTCGTTTTCTCGTTATCCGGATGGAAATAATAAACAGAAAAATGGAAATTGGTTGGGAAGTTATAGGTTTGACCCGCAATGGGTGACACCTACTTCAACCCACTTGCAATGGGAGCGAACGAAGCGAGCGACCAACAACGCAGTCGATTTAAAAAAAATTGATTTCGAGTGTTTTGAGGGGCTGGCACATCAAAATTCCGAACGGGTGCCCTCACGTAATGGTATAGTGATCGAAAATAGACAATAGTATACATCGAAAAAACTTGTCGCACGTCTTATGGAAAAACAATGATTTCCCCTGTCGTTGTGATTTGTTAAACCAATGGGTCTTACAAATCTCCAATAATACTGAAAAAGCTTCCCACGCTAATGGAAACTGAAGGTAATAATAGAAGGGAAAAAAATTTGAATCCCAAATGAGGTGCTCGAGTGACTGAAGTACACTCGAAAAAACGATGAGTCTTTCGACTAATGGCTCTGATTTATCGACCATGTGATTCTCCAGTTCCATCATCTAAGACTACTGATGCCGAAAAGGGAAAAGGGAATTGCCAAAACTAGAGTGGCTCGGTAGCCGCACGATATTGGTCAATAGGAGTATATAGCCGAGTGAATAGAAGCCACGATATTCAACCATGAAATGATAAATTGGCCTAATTTTGTGGACCAGGGGTCACGTATCAACGGTAAATCTTGACCGCGCCTCTGTACGCACGAGTGCCAAATATCGTGGTATATAACGTTTAAGCATTGTGCAACAAAACAAAGCCAGGATTGGGACTCATCAAAGAGCAGCAGCAACTCATACATTGCGGCTCGTAAATTATATCAGTAGCTAGCAGCCCGGACTGGGAATGGAAATTCAGGGAATTCCAGAAACATCTCTCCAAACCCCGTGAATGCATTTATCCTCATTCGTGCTTGGCTACATAATCACACTATATAGTATATAGTTCACACTAGATTTTCCGCTATCACACCAAGCGCATGAATACGACTCGTAACCAAAATCTCGCTCACGCACACACACTGTCACTTTATTCATCCTCGAAATGTAGTTTTGTACCCGTCTCTCCTCTCCTTCCTCGTGAGCCTCTAACTCCCAACTCACTATCGTTCATCTCGTCGCGACACGTGCAGCAATGTTGGGCCCTCCACCTCGAATATGTATCAGTGAGAAGTGAAAATGTGCATGTATATAGGATGACACGAGGGGACTGTGGGAGTGCTCACACCCTGGGCTTCACTCGGTCTCTGTCTCTCTTTCCCGAGCCTCAACCAGAGGGAGGGGGTTGAACGTGTACGAGCCCGACTGGCCATAATCACCGCATACGCCGGGACCGATGAGATTAATGTCCCTGTCGTGGCGCTTGTTGTTTCACCTCTCCCTCGTCGAGGTGAAATTCCATTCGTTTACGAAATTTCATCCGAATCTCCTGCTGCTGCTGCTGCAAACTTTACTTCGTCCCCTCTTTTATTCCATATGGATTTTGTGTATACACTCCTCCCTCGTTTATAAAATCGATAGCACGTCAAACACGTTTGGGGACACAAATTATTGCCTTAAAATGAACAATTCAACAGCACGTGAAAATTTCATGAAAGTATTGATTGGATTTTCAGAAGTTGCTAGTAACAAATTACGGTGAGTACGTGTTCATCACTGCTCCAATTTTTTCCCGGTTGTTTCTGTTTTGTTATCTCATTTTTCTTAAGAAATCGGGTGTAACATTACTCCCTTGACATGTCTAAAGGTTTTTCCTCTCGAAGTCTCAACTTCTTTTTTTTCAGCGTTCAAACTTACGGAGAGTACTCGTGAAAAGAAAGAAACGAGGAGAACAGTATAGAGTAACAGGCATCAGTAGACTAGAGTGCTTGAACACAGTCACGAGAGAATTTTCCCAAGTTATCTATGTGTAGACAGTAGTGTAGGTAAACAAAATATAGGATCAAACTGAGAGGAGTAGATTTTTCATTCAGCTTCGGATAATGTCAATGGACAGATGCATCGACATATATCACTCACCCTCTCTCAAACTACAATCCAATATGCAATGAAGATAGAACAATTGATATTTAATATTTTGAGTTCCTAATAAGAGCGTACTTGAAATTATGAATGAGCGTCGACAATTCGTTTGATCTCCACTGTTTGTGGTGCCCAGGTATAAATCCTTTTAGCAAATATTTCTGATTTAAATTGTCTGCAATATCTTGTTAAAAAACTATTTCATCATTTATGCTCCCTCGATTCAACAATTGGACGTTCTGAACCACAGAAATACTTTTAATTTCCACGGATGACGATCTCTGCTAAGCGATAGAGACGCCAAATGGAAGAGATAATATACCTGTATCAGTGAACGGAAAAAGTTGGGATGAGGAAGAACAAAAGAATTCCAAAGGAAACGAGAACTGCGGGGAGGGGTCAGAGTACGTAGGTAAACCCGATATCGTTCGGCTTAAAAAGTTCGTTTTTACCGTTATCAGCGATTAACTTGGAGCTCAGGCGGTTAAACGAGCTGAAAAAAAGGAAAGGAAAATGAGAACTGATAGGTTGGAGGAGGGAGGAGGGAGGGAATGGCGCTGAGGTATGGTTTTATTAAGCTTCTCGTAAAACTGGTATACTATTGCAGACGAGTGAGGCAACCAATAATCATCCAACCGTGTGGTTTTCTTCCTTTGACTAAAAATCCCTCTGGCTATACGCTCGGTATGTTCCAAATGCTCTTGTCGACACTTCAATTTTCTTTCATGAGACTGTTTTACAAAAGCAGGTATCTTGAAAGAAAATTCACTCTTTTCGTTTTCTACGTACGTATATAAACTCGTTTCATACACATTTCTAGGACTTTTAAATCTGTGAATATTGTATAACGTTAACATTGTGTACGTCTCTCAATGATTACGTTCCTTCTCGTTTAATTTCATGTAATGGATCATAACTTGTTGACAATCACTATGAGCTCCACGTTACACTTTTTAAAACTTCTTGAATAATATTGCTTTAGATTCTTAAACATTTCTCCAAAAATTTGAAATCTCGTATTGAGTTGTATAGAAACAATTTCAATAGAGATTTTAATAAAAAAAAATCCTACATTCAATTATTGTAATTTTTATGTTGACACGAAGCTACTCCAACTTTGAACTGGGATAGATAATTAACGCTTCCATTTCCAGTCAAAATTCTTAGAAAGTTGCATTGTTTCTTCTTTTAAAGTTGATTGTTGAATTGCTTACTTTTTTCCATAGATTTTTATCCGTGCTTAAGGTGCATCCAACGAAGTGTTACTAATTCTTCATTAAGAGCTGTACTGAGAGAACAACTTCCTAATATGTAGCCCATATTTACGTGAAAGAAGTAAATTAATTTCAATGGCTTAAATCTGAGAATGTTTCCGCTTCACGGAACTCGAATGGATTCTCATTTATCACTATCGTTCCACGTTACGTCATGAATATATTACATATCAAAACGTTGTAAGTGCATAAAAAAATCATCAAAACAATAAATACTTGAAGATTGACGATTCTTCTACGCGATTTGAGTGAGTTCATTTGCGACAAAATCAGACTTGAGTAGAAGTATATTCTAGAGCATGGGACCTTTCTTGGACCACGTGAGATAACATGCCTGGGAGAAATAGGCGATTGAGTAAAAATTACTTGTCTCAAGTGAATATGTTTCAGATATTAGAAATTGTTTTGTCAGTATAGTGTTAATAAGCTCTTCACAAAGTATCTTCCGGTAAATCAATACTAAGTGGACTGAACGAATCCCTATTCTTGATAAGAATCGATTTTATGAATTCTGTTAGTTCGTCAAAAAATTTTCAGCAATCGATTATTAATTCACAATAAATTAGTGAAATTCACTCAGATAAGTTCATCCACTTGCAATGAATAGGCCGAGAACTATAATCATGATGCTCGGGCATACGTAAAACGAGAGGACGATGAACGTTGGAAAATTAATTTGCAATGGCACTGTAATGACAACGTGGGAGGGCTTTTAATAATTAGTGCTTAGAATGCACAGCACGGTTTTGGCAGTCTAATCGTTGGGTTCTCTCACAACCAACCGGGTTCTCCACTTGAAGACTAAATCCCGCTACTACAGCTAAAAAGCAAGAACAGGATGGAAGGTAAAGCAAGAGAATAGGTTCTGACATTATTTAAATGGTTGATAATAAGTGGACTTAGGGGTGACAATTACAGTGCATTAAAATGTTAATTACTGGTCATAAAAATGTAACGGATTTTCGTGTTAATTGGGTTAAAGCGCATACTCGATTTAATTGTCCTGACGTGCTAATCAATTAATCACTTATTCTCGACGACAACGGCTCAAGCGGAGGTCCGTTTAAATAAGGAAACACCCTTTTATTCCAATTTTTTGCAACTTTCAAAAGTTCAATATCGGTTTTTGTGTATAATTTAATATGACTCATTTGACTGTCAAACTTTCAATTACGCCAATTAAGTTATACATATTCAATCTGTTATTGTAGACACGATATCTTCCGACACCAGCGATACAAATTATATTAAAAGTACATCCAATAGTGGAATTCACAAATGCGTCTCTGAAATGTAATTCCCTATCTCACGAACGGCACATCTCGCTGAAGGATCATTGAAACCTGCGGATAAAATTTCCGCAGGAAAGAGCGCAATATCTAGCCCATATCTTTGTATTAGCAAATTGAGGAAGGGTCAAAGACATTTGATGCGCTGTGATTCCCAGAGAATTGTCGATGTGTATACGAGTTCATTGCACCATCGATGAGGGAAAATAGAAAGAGAAAGAATCATCGTGGGTCGAATGCCACGTATATACCACGTTTCCCGTGGTCTCTATTCGCGTGTTCAATATTAATTTCTAAAAACAATTTCAATTTCAAACTTTCAAGCTTACCAAAGCTGAAAATTCTTGGTGGAAAGAATTTTTCACCCCTTCCGCCTGTTATTGCCACATATTTGAGGGATAATGGTATTCTCTGAGATATTGCGTACACTAGCACTTCTATCCTCGGATTATTTTTGTCACTTTTACACTGAATATTCCACCTTTCACATTATCATTGAGACATCGTAGGGAGCAATTGAAACATCAACTTTGAGTGTGTTGTTTGCTCTCAATCTCAGCAACCCCTACGATTTATGAACCTTCACGTCTTTTCACTTATTTAAACTCAAAATATTTGGATTTTCAGGTACAGGGTGCAGGTGATCAAAGATGGAAAAATGAGTAACATCAGTCAAAAGATGAACTGCATTTTCTCCCTTTTATTTCGTCTCTGTTACCTGTTTCTCACTGATCCTCAAACATGAATGTTACTGACGTATCATTAATGGTTGTAAGTCGCCGAGACCACGTTGGTCGATGAGGGCTGAAACGCGACTCACCCCCACAGAGCTCGGGGCTTGACTGAGTATTGAGGGGGTGGGGGAAACTCCCGATGATAGTTCTTATTGTGCGCATGCTCTTCAATGTCGCTCTTATATGGAATGTCGCTGGAGGGTGTCTCGAAAAAAAAGGAAGGAAGAGAAGAAATCCGTCAGGCAGATTCATCGTTGAATCACTCTTATCAAGCCTTTCTTCCCCTCTTCTCTCCTCGCTGCCCCTGTGGATAAATATTTCTTCTTCTCTGTTCCTTTTGCCGAATGCTTTTTCACCAATCCATCGGCCCGCAGCATTACGTCCTGTGAATTTCAACGCGTTTTGTATTCGTATCGATTGAATTGAAAAAGAAATAAGAGAATTTGCAATGTAATGCTTATGATAGCAGAAGGAAATCTGAAATTGTGGGCGTATAGAATTGGTGTCTTGGCTACCAAAAGGAGGAAGAAATGTCGATTGGAAGTCCGACACCGTAGGGCCATGAATTTAATGAAGGATATCATTTAAATTCCAAAATTCCCCGATAATCCCTCCATAACACTTTTTCCTAATATTTAAAATTAAATTCCAGCTGATGTGGATATGAAATATTTCGAATTTCGTCAGGATTTAGATTGAAACTCTGCACAATGGGCTAGTGGAAACAAGCCTCAGTTGCACTGAGAAAAGAATTATTGTTGCCAAATATTCATTGAATTGAGAGAAGCATTAATTTTTTCAAAATGATATTCCTCCAATCAGGTCATACCCAAGTGAGATTGATTTGGTTTCAATTATGACAATCATGTGGCTCTAGAGGATGACTCTGTTGCACATGACTTTGGATGAACTCCTCGAATGATTATTCATGTCTTCTAAATTTTTTAAAGGGAAGAATTTCGATTAATTTCTCAATGTTGATGATTATTGAGGGAGAAATCCGATTTCTCCTCAAGATCATAACTAATAAGGATTGCCTGGGAATGACTTGACTGGAGAAATCTGGTTTTGAAAAAATAAATACTTCTCACAAGTAAATGGATATTCGGAAAAAATAGATTTTCTTTTCGAACTGTTAGAAATTCCTTGAAATTTCAGTGAATTTTCAATGTTGTGAGTTTGGATGCTATTTCAAATGAAAACGTTCACTAAATTTCTCATTCATCTTGAAAATTCAAGAAAACTGGGTTTTTCATGTCAAAGAATCATTGATCTTCAATGAAAGCTTAAATTCAATTCAATTTTCAATAGATTGAAAATTCCGAGAAGTTTTT